>NC_057794.1:452844302-452874661 GCF_018294505.1 Triticum aestivum
AAAACGGTGGACGTGATCTATGTCACCCACATCCACAAGAGGGAGCGCAAACACGCATTATGGGACGTCTACATTGTAGAGCCTGTCACCCCAAAAATTAATCCATGGTCGGCTTGTCCGATCACCTTTGATTGCAGGGATCACCCAACCAGTATCTTTCACGGAGGTTTGGCGGCCCTGGTACTCGATCCTATCATCGACGGGTACCATCTCACTAGAGTCCATATGGACAGCGGCAGCAGTCTCAACTTGATTTACAAGGATACTGTCCGTAAGATGGGTATCGACCCGTCAAGACTCAAGCCTAGCAACACTACCTTTAAAGGAGTGATACCCGGTGTGGAGGCCCGCTGCATGGGCTCCTTAACACTGGAAGTAGTATTCGATTCTCTAGACAATTTTTGAAGCAAAGAGTTGATCTTCGACATCGTCCCTTTTTGCAGTGGTTATCACGCACTACTCGGACAAACAGCTTTCGCCCGCTTCAATGCAATCTCGCACTATGCTTATCTAAAGCTAAAAAAGCCTGGACCTCGTGGAGTCATCATAGTAAATGGGAATATAGAGCGCTCCCTCCATACTGAGGAGCATACCGCGACCCGAGCAGCCGAAGTACAGAGGGGCCGCATCAAGCCGAACAACTCATCTGTCGTCAAGACCCACGACACAGCTAAACATGTCCGAGCCGCGTTACAATGCGGTAGCTCGGTGGAACCTGAGCTTGAATAGAAATTTAGCCTCCGATGATTGCCCCAAAAGGCTGCAGTGTATGTACCTCGCGTACACAGTTACTCCCTTCAAATACCTTGGGCAGCATCGGAGGCACACTGCGGAACAGGCCCATAGTACGGTTTGACCCTATTCGGACCTCAAATATTCTTCCACTGTAGGTTCAGGTCAAGAACCTACCGGATCTATGGTCGTGCGGGGACCTCTTTCTAGGTTCCTCTTTTAGCAGACGGCCATCGGACTCCTCCTCTTGAAGGATATATCACCAGGGAGAAACGGCGTAGACGTACAGTAGGGCATCATGGGGATTCTTAAACCATTTCGTTTAGGCTCTGTACAAACCTTTCCCTTGTATAAACTTTCGGCATGTAAAATGGCCTTGGTGTTTTTTTATCTGTAACAACATGACTCAACATATTAATCAGCATATAAAGGAAACAGTTGATCACCACTTTGTTTGGCAATCATTTTATTATCATATGTTCCCTACCTACCTCAGACTGCCACACATGCCTTAGTTCAGCCTTAACACCGGGGGCTGTATTCGGCCCTGCACATTTCAAGTCCGATCACCTATAGGGAAATCTTCGGTGTCTTGGATATTGCATTATATGCATCGGCTCCAAATCATGTCTTTGGTCTATAGTTGGGTTGCCCGGATCCTGTGCTTACCAGCGTACTTTCCGCTCGTTCGGCTAAGGTAGTAAAGGGATAACTACTGTGTTTATATTTCTGGTTCGTCCGGTCAAGTACCTCAGTAGAGAAAGCCGATAATTGACTGTCATGATAGGTGAGAGCTGGTCAGCGGTTCGGTGACTTAGTATTATACTGCAAATCATTAGCGATTCACCCCATGTTGTACGAGGGGCTAGTCTTCGTCCAGCCGCGTGGAAAAGGCACTGTAGTCCGGATAGCCTCACACGCATAAGGGGCTAGTACTTAGCTCCACAGTCAAACTCCTATGGCTAAGTGAAAGTAATAAAGTCACATAGTCCGATTGCCTGGTTCACCTCGCGGACACCTCCTTTACGTAGCATGACATTGGATAAAGTGTGGTCACGCATTATGCCAAACACCCCTATAGCATCTACATGGGGGCTGAAGCCGACGACTAGCAACTTCCACAAATATAACAATAAACAGCCACACATCAGGAAAATCGCTTGAAACAAAAGGCGCAAATAGAGATATATGACAACATGGGTTCATAACATAGTTTGTACAACCCGAACACATTCAATCAAATATTACGTCCTTAGAACATTGACCCTCTATCACTCGGGCTCCTTCTAGGACGTCATTGAAGTACCTCTCCGGCTTCTGATATTCATTGCCTTTGGGCGGACCTGCAGTTGCCACTTCGGTGGCCATCATCTTTGCCCATTACATTTTGACACGGGAAAAGGCCATCCCAGCACCCTCTATGCAGGCCGAGTGCTTTGCGGCATCAATCCACGGCCACGCATCGACAAGCCGCTTCACCAAACAGAAGTAGCTGCTAGGAATCGGCTCGGCCGGCCAGAGTTGGACTATTAGGTCCTTCATGGCCAAGTCGGCCACCCTATGCAGCTCCATCGGCTGCTTCAGCTGGTCGTTGAAGGGCGTCGGGTGTTTCGACGCGAGAAATTGCGACCAGAACAACTTCTCGGTCGAGTTCCCCTCCTGGGCTCAGAAGAACTGTGCGGCGTCAGCGGCACTCTTCGAAAGATCCGCAAACGCACCTGGAGAACTCCATACTCGGGTGAGAAAAGCATACCTCTGACCTCCAAAGATACTCTACAGAAGAAAGGCCTTACCAGCCGCTATCTATCTCGCCTGATGGATCTCTTGATGAGCGCTCCGGGACTCGATCCGCGCCTCTGTGGCATCATGAAGAGCCTTGGCAAGCTCGGACGATTGCTCCTAAGTATTCTGCTTCAAGGTTTTACATTTGGTGATGGCATCGTTCAACTCCTGCTCAACTTCGGCCACCCGAGCTTCTTGTTGGCGGCGGGCAGCTTGCTTGGTCTTCAGTTCTGCAGCTGCTTTCTCAGCGGTTGCCTCATTCACCTCAGCCTCTTTCTTGGCCTGGGCAAGGGCGCCTTTGAGGGTCTGGACCTCGGCTGCTCCCACTATGCTCATAATCAAGGCATTCTATGAGTTAACATCTCAATATTCATATTGCTTCTGGCATAAAAATAATTTTTTTTCATCATACGCATGCCTTGCGTTTCATCGAACTGCTTGTTGATGCGGTCGATTTCCTCATCGGCCACCTGAAGCTTCCGATTGAGTTTGGAAACTTTTGCGGCCTGGGCCGTTGATGCCAACATAGAAGCCTATCATAAAAAACATCACAGTATATTACTCTCCCGAATACTATGTGGATCCTCTGACCGGTTTCTTTCAAGCTGGACAGAGTCTCAGGGGCTACTGTCTGTACACAGGTCTACTCTTCTATGAGAAAAAGTTTTTTTAGAACATTATGACATATACCGCAAAGCCTGTCAGTAGGCTGCAGAAGGCTCATTCAGTCCGCTTTTAGCAGACTGAACCTTCTCCATGACCGCACCCATCAGGATGTGGTGCTCCTCCATGATGAAAGCACTTTGCAGCGCTTCCTCCAGAACATGAGGTGCCTCCGGATTGGTGGAGGCTGCCGATGGAGATGATGTTCCTCCCCCCTCTTCTGAAGGGGGTTGCTTATCTGATCCTGGAGCCATGCTGGTTGATATGTGTCAAACGTATGTACTTTTCCTAATGCTTTTCCTCTTGTTTTGGACTCTAATTTGCATGATTTGAATGAAACTAACCATGGACTAACGTTGTTTTCAGAAGAACTACCATGGTGTTGTTTTCGTGCAGAAATAAAAGTTCTCGGAATGGAACAAAACTTTGTGAGGAATTTATATATATATAAAGAGAATTTCTGGAGCCAAGATCCACCGTAGGGGGGCAGGTGGGTGGGCACAACCCGCCTGGGCGCGCCCCCCTCCTGGCGCGCCCAGGTGGGTTCTCCCCACCTGGTGGCCCCACAGACCCTGATTCCAACTCCATAAATACCTATTTTCCAAAAAAATCAGGGAGAAAGAATTATCACGATCCACGAGACGGAGATACCGTCACCTCCTGTTCTTCATCGGGAGGCCAGGTCTGGAGTCCGTTTGGGGCTCCGGAGAGGGGGATCTTCGTTCTTCGTCATCACCAACCCTTCTCCATCGCCAATTCCATGATGCTCCCCACCGGGAGTGAGTAATTCCTTCGTAGGATCGCTGGTCGGTGAGGAGTTGGATGAGATTCATCATGTAATCGAGTTAGTTTTGTTAGGGCTTGATCCCTATTATCCACTATGTTCTAAGATTGATGTTGCTATGACTTTGCCATGCTTAATGATTGTCACTTTGAGCCCAGGTGCCATGATTTTTAGATCTGAACCGTTGATGTTATCACCATTATATCCATGTTCTAGATCCGATCTTGCAAGTTATATTCACCTACTACGTGTTATGATTCGGAAACCCCGGATTGATAATAGTCGGGGCCCACTCCTGGTGATGACAGTAGTTTGAGGAGTTCATGTATTCACTATGTGTTAATGCTTTGTTCTGGTTCTCTATTAAAAGGAGGGCTCAATATCCCTTTGTTTCCAATTGGACCCCGCTGCCACGGGAGGGTAGGACAAAATATGTCATGCAAGTTCTTTCCATAAGCACGTATGACTATTTACGGAATACGCGCCTACATTATATTTATCAACTAGAGTTGTGCCATATCGCCCTAGGTTATAACTATCTCGTGATGAATATCATCCAACAAGTCACCGATCCAATGCCTACGAATTTATCTTATATTGTTTTTGCTAAGTTACTATTGTTATCGTTACTGTTGCACTTGCTACAAAATTACTGCTATCACCATTACTGTTACAATTGCTACTATCACTACTATCCAAACTATCATATTACTTTGCTACGGATCATGTTGTTGTAGATAATTAATCTCTAGGTGTGGTTGAATTGACAACTCAGCTGCTAATACCTTCAAATATTCTTTGGCTCCCCTTGTGTCGAATCTATAAATTTGGATTGAATCATCTACCCTCGAAAACTGTTGTGATCCCCTATACTTGTGGGTTAACAAGACCTTTTTCTGGCGTTGTCGTCGAGGAGCATAGCTATATTTGTTGAGTCACTTGGGATTATTATCAATTTATCACTATGAAGAATCTGAAGGATGCTAAGACTAAGATTTATCCCTCTAAGATGAGGGGAGGTAAGGAACTGCCATCAGGTTCTGTTTTAGATTCACCTTCTGTTATAAGTAAACTTGCAACACCACCACATGCTATTAATCCTGATATGTTGCAAGTTATTGATGGTGCTACTTATGCTATGAATGATATTTATGATGATGCTAGTACCTTGCTTGATGATAATGATGTGCCACTTGGTGATTTTCTTGAAGAACAACTTGCTAGAGTAATACAACATGATGTTGAATCTGATGATGAGCTTGAAACTAAAACTCCTGAAACACCTGCTAGAACTAGCCTTCCTAGATATGAATTGCCTAAGGCACCAGAAGGTTATGTTATGAATAAGGAGACAACTAGAGATATTCTTCCTTGTAAGGATAGAGATGATTTAGAGAAATTATTTTGCAAGTATAAAGAAAAATCTTTGAATGCTAGAATGAAATATGATCCTAAGTTTGCTACTTCACCTGTCTTTATTGATGATAAGGATTATGAATTCTCTGTTGACCTAGAGTTAATTACTTTGCTTGAATCTGATGTGGCACATGATACTAAGTTGAATGACATAGCTATCCTTTTTACTCATGATGAGAAGACTCGTTATTACTACATTCTCGAATTATTTCCATTCTCATTAAAGGGTGATGCTAAAGCTTGGTACAATAATCTTTCTCCTGGTTTTGTGCTTTGTCTCCAGGATATGATTTATTACTTCTCTGAAAAATATTTCCCTGCTCATAAAAAACAAGCTGCTTTACAGGAAATATTTAACTTTGTGCAAATTAAAGAAGAGAGTCTCCCACAAGCTTGGGGGAGGCTTTGCCAATTGCTTAATGCTTTGCCTGATCATCCTCTTAAGAAAAATGAAATACTTGATATCTTCTATAATGGACTAACCGATGCTTCTAGGGATTTCCTAGATAGTTGTGCTGGTTGTGTTTTCATGGAATGAACTGTTGGGCAAGCTGAAGAATTATTGAATAACATATTGAAAAACTATGATGATTGGACCCTTATTGAACCACCGGCTAAACCCACTCCGAAGAAGAGGGGTATGATATATCTCAGTCCTGAAGATATGCAAGAGGCAAAGAAAACCATGAAGTAAAAAGGTATTAAAGTTGAGGATGTTAAAAATTTACCTAATATCGAATAAATACATGGGCTTAATACACCACCACCTCCTAAGGTGGTAGAGGTAAATTCTCTTATGAAATTCAATGATAATGACAATCCTCACAATATGCACCCTAGCCAATGCCTTTATGAGTTTGAAAACTATATTAGAAAACAAGATCACTTCAATGCAAATGTTATGAAACAATTGAAATACAATTCTGATATGATTTCTCGCTTGATTGACTTGTTATTTAGAATCTCAAATGATGTTAGAGGTGTGGGAGAACATGCTTCTATGGCACAAACCCAGTTAGAACAAGTTGCTAAATTTCAAAGAGAATTGCCAGATGAAATGAATAATAATATACATGAATTTGCTATTAGAGTTGCAACTAGAGAAGGTAAAATGACTCAAGAACCACTTTATCCTAAGGGACATCCAAAAAGAATTGAACAGGATTCACAAAGGAACAAGACCACTGCACCTAGTCCTTCTAAAAAGAAGAAGAAGAAAAAGAAAAATGATAGGACTTCACAAGTTTCTAGTGAACCTGAAGTAGAAAAACCTCCTCATAATGATAATGAAGTTTCTATCTCTGATGCTGAAACTCAACCTAGTAGTGAACACTCACCCTCTGATAATGAAGAAGATAATGATGAGGATCATGAAAATACTCAACCAAATAGTAAAGAACCAGACAATGATGTAGAGATAGATCCAACAGTTAATCTTCATAACCCACAACCTAAGAATACAAGATATGATAAAAGAGAGTTCATTGCTAGAAAACACGGTAAAGAAAGAGAACCATGGGTATAAAAACATCTGCCTTTTCCACCTAGGTCAACTAAAAAGAAAGATGATGAAGAATTTGAATGCTTTGCTGAAATGCTGAGGCCAGTCTTTTTGCGTAGTCGCTTGAGTGATATCTTGAAAATGCCTCCTTATACAAAGTATATGAAAGATATCATCACCAATAAGATAAAATGCCGGAAGATGAAATCTCCACTATGCTTGCTAATTATACTTTTAAGGATGGAGTACCTAAAAAACTTAGAGATCCGGGGATACCAACTATACCTTGCTCTATCAAAAAGAACTATGTGACAACTGCTTTATGTTTTTTAGGAGCTAGTGTTAGTGTTATGCCTCTCTCCTTATATAAAAGACTTGATTTGAATAAACTCACACCTACTGAAATATCATTGCAAATGGCTGACAAATCTACTGCCATACCTATTGGTATTTGTGAGGATGTGCCTGTTCTTGTTTCTAATGTTAGTATTTTGACTAACTTTGTTATACTTGAGATGCCCGAGGATGACAACATGTCGATTATCCTTGGTAGACCCGTCTTGAATACCGCAGGGGTTGTTATTGATTGTAATAAAAGCAAGGTCCCATTTCATATCAATGGTAATGAGCATACGGTGCACTTTCCGAAGAAACAATTCCTAGTGAATGGTATTAGTGTTATTGGAAAATCTCTCACACTCAGTATTGGAAGTTTTCAAATATCTCTACCTACTGCCAAAAAGAAATATGAAATGCTTATTGTTGGGGACATTCATATCCCCTTTGAGGTATCTTAGTGATTTACGAAAGTTCTTCGGTTTCATGCTAATCGAAAGTGGTTGTTAAAAAGACCTGATCAACCTTATTAATGGATCATTTTTTAGAGGTATGAAGTTGATGAATTTAGTAAGCACTAACTTCTATCCCTAATTTTTGTTTTCTATTTTTATTAGTTAAATAAAATAAAATGCCATGTTTTGTCTGTTTTCTGAATTTCCCGTGCAATAAAAAATGACCCAAAAATAAAAGTTCTCAGAATGCTCTGAAAATTTAATACGATTTTTTTTGAATATTTAAGAATTTCTAGTGCAAATAATATCAGAAGGAGGTGCACCAGGTGGGCACAACCCACATGGGCATGCCAGGACTCCCAAGCGCGCCCTGGTGGGTTGTGGTCCCCACATGGGCCCCCTCACTTATCTCTTCATCCACATCATCACCTACCTCCAAAAAAATCACCATTGCTCTCTCTCTCTCTCTCTCTCTCTCGTGTTCTTGCTCTCAAACCCGTGGATTTCGATCTATTTGCTCGAAGCTCTGTTTCTGGAACTGTTTCAGGGGATTGTTGCTTTGTATTTGACTCCTCCGTTTGTCCAATTAGGTTTTTTTTGTTTATATTTTGAATTATTAGCTACACTTGGTGCTGCTGTAGATGAGCTTACATGTTGAATTCTTAGAGTTCTAAGTAGTTTGAATGCTTGCTATGGCCTCTATGTATCCCTATGAGTAGTTGCTATCAATCTTATAAAGTTTTGTTGATAAATTTTTGTCATCCAAAATTTTTCAGAAAATTGTACGCGAATATGATGAACCTATTTGGTAGGAGTTCTTCAAGGAGGAGATCCTCGGGGGCATCTTCTAGTGACAGCTCCGCTCGTCGGTCTTATGTTGAACCAAGTGAAAGTTCCATTCGAGAGGCCGCCACAAAAACATGCCTATGACCATGCGATGATTATATGATGCATGTGGGCATTAAGGAGGAATTTGAGCAATATGTTCACAATGCCGGTCTTGGTCCCTACATTTCAGATAAGTGCGATCAGCACCACACTCTCACTGAATCATTTGTCAAAGAATTTAAATTCCATCCCCGTGAGTCTAGGGTGTCATTTTAGCTTTATGAAAATTCATTTACCGTATCACTAGAGAGTTTTGCTCACCACTGCAAACTCCCATTCCGGGGTTCGCTTAACGAACCGCCAAGGGCTGAGTACTAATCATTCTTGACTAGTATTTGCTATGGTGAGACGAGGGGGTGACGCAAGGTAGAATAAAGAGCATTCATTTTCCCGCAATTCAGTACTTTGCATTATTTAACAGGAAATGTACGGTAGGCAAGCAAGATTGTAGTACACTTTGTGCTCCAGACTTAAGCCTCATATGCACCACTCTCACTAGTGATAGGAGTTATAATCTTGCAGCGATTGTTGCACGCAGACTGCAGCATAACAATAATAGTGGTTGTTTCTATGGTAGAATTTATGCCACGCGTTTAGCACGAGGGTTGGGTGTTTCACCTTTGCCCTTTGACCCTATCCTACCCACACAGTATTTATACTTTTATGATATGAAATATCATAAGATCCTTAAGGGGGATATTCATAATTTCACCTATAAATTGTTGTTTAGCCAAGCATATGTTGTGCACACATATTTGCCTGCACCTGCTCTTTTTGATTATCACAGCAAGGGAAGATATTTTGTTCTTGAGAGCGAGGCCCGAGCTCGGAGCGCAGCAGTTGAGGCGGCACGGCAAGCCGATGCATCCACACCGAGAGCCTCCATGAGGTTACTCATTGATTGCCAAGTTAGGCCAAAAGCCTAAGCTTGGGGGAGTACGTGTTTCTCACCGACATTACATTCATGTTCACACATCTCATTCCAGTTGTTGGTGTTTACACTTTTCCATTGTATCATCCATGCTTAATTTAATTTTCTTGCTTTTTTCTTATGTGTTTGAAAAACTTTAGAAAAAGCCAGAAAATTAGTTGTAGTCAATTTACTTTCTTTGCATCCTTAGCTTTAGCACTAAAAAGAAAACCCAAAAAGATTTCCTTGTTCTTCTTTTGCTTGTTGGGAGCTTTCCTGTGTAAATAGTATTTTTCATTTTTCCTTTCCCTTTTTGTTTGCTTGTTCAATAAAACCAAAAACTCCAACAATATTTTTAGTGTGTTTCTCTGAATTTCTTTTCTTTTTATTCGAGTCTTACCGAGGAGAAGACCATGATGAAAATGTTGAGTGGCTCTCATTTGAATAATTCTTGATCTAATAAAGAACCCAATTTACCTTGTCTTCTCCTATTGAATAAAATGTTTGCAGATTCCAGCTTAGTCCACGGCACTCTTGCACTATTATTATGTCCACGTCGTTCAATCGTGCAAGTGGAAGGCAATAATGACGATATTTGATGAACTAGCCGTCGCAGAGAGAAACGGGTACGAACTCGACTTGTTATGTTTGTGTAAATATGTTTGACCTAGTATCCATGATTCGGTCCATTATGATTAAACATGTTTGCAATCACAATTAGATATTATAGTTTCTCATGCCATGATAAGTAGCTGGGAGTGGATAATGATTTATCTTGAATATCAACATTGCGTAAAAATGATTGTGATGTAGTATGATGATTGGGTATCCTCCTCTGAATGTTCGAGTGGCTTGACTTGGCACATGTTCATGCATGTAGTTGAATCAAAACCAACATAGCCTCAATGATATTTATGTTCAAGGTGTTCATATCATACTCATGCTAGTGTCCAATGTCACTTATGCATAATGCATGTTCATGACCATTGTTGCTCTCTAGCTGGCCACTTCTCAGTCTAATTGCTAGCCTTCGCCTATGCTAAGTGGGAATTCTGCTTGTACATCAAAAACCTTGAACCCAAGTTATTCTAGATGAGTCCACCATACCTACCTATATGCAGTATTACCCTGCCGTCCTAAGTAAATTTGCATGTGCCACCTCTAAAAACTTCTAATAAATATATTTTTTGTGTGCCTGGATCGTTCATGGAACGATAGGAGGCGGTCCGTATCTTCCATGCTAAGCGGGTTATTCCTAGGTCAAGTGTTTATTCACTCGCCATCGCACGAGAAAAGGGCGGTAATAGGGATGCCCAGTCCCAAACTTCAAACAGAAAAAGCTTACAAATAATCAAACAAAAACTCCCAATGGAGTCAAAACCTTTACTTTTATCGCTTGGGAATTGCCACTAGCGTGCTTAGCATGGAAGATATTGAAAACTGATGGTCGTGAAGTAAATAAGAAGGGTGCATGTCTCAAGATATCATTTACTTCTGTTTTAAAACTTAAGCTCTGGCACCTCTCCAATCACTGCTTCGCTTTGTGAAGGGACTATCTATTTACTTTTATGTTGTGTCATCACCTTCTAAAATAAGAGCCAGAACCTGAGAGCACTGCTATCATGCTTATGCGTTGTGTAGCTAATGTTGGCTGCATCATGACTGGATCTTTTCTACCATGAATTACAATGTTTAGTCATTGCTTGAACTTTGGAGGTGCTATGCATTTATGTTTGCGGTCTCAGAAAGGGCTAGCGAGATACCATTATTGTCATATTATATCATGGTTATTTTGACAGTGTGTTGCTGTTTGAGATGTCTTATTATTGCTCATAGCTGATTATGTTACAAGTTAATATAATTTTTAAGAGTTATTGTCGGCATGGTTAATTATAATGTTGGCTGAAAACCTGGGTGTTATTTAAGCTTATTTATGCAAACAAGAGCAAAAGAGTTCGTAAAAGTTTTTCTTTTTCACTTTTAGTTTATCAAGTGAATTCCTTGAAAACAAGCAAAGGTTTAAGCTTGGGGGAGTTGATACGTCTCCAACATAACTACTTTTCCTAACGCTTTTCCTCTTGTTTTGGACTCTAATTTGCATGATTTGAATGAAACTAACCCCAGACTGACGCTGTTTTCAGCAGAACTACCATGGTGTTATTTTTGTGCAGAAATAAAAGTTCTCGGAATGGAACGAAACTTTGCGAGGAATATTTATATAAATAAAGAGAATTTCTGGAGCCAAGATCCACGAGAGGGGGCACCTAGGTGGGCACAACCCACCAGGGCGCGCCCCCTCCTGGCGTGCGAGGTGGGTTGTCCCCACCTGGTGGCCCCGCAGACCCTGATTCCAACTCCATAAATACCTATTTTCCAGAAAAAACGGGCAGAAAGAATTATCACGATCCACGAGATGGAGCCACCGTCACCTCATGTTCTTCATCGGGGGGCCAGATCTCGAGTTCGTTTGGGGCTCCGGAGAAGGTGATCTTCGTTCTCCGTCTTCACCAACCCTTCTTCATCAGCAATTCCATGATGCTCCCCACCGGGACTGAGTAATTCCTTCATAGGCTCTCTGGTCGGTGAGGAGTTGGATGAGATTCATCAAGTAATCGAGTTAGTTTTGTTAGGGCTTTATCCCTAGTATCCACTATGTTCTAAGATTGATGTTGCTATGACTTTGACATGCTTAATGCTTGTCACTTTGGGCCCGGGTGCCATGATTTCAGATCTGAACCGTTTATGTTATCACCATTATATCCATGTTCTAGACCGATCTTGCAATTTATAGTCACCTACTGCGTGTTATGATCCGACAACCCCGGAGTGATGATAGTCGAGACCACTCCCGGTGATGACCGTAGTTTGAGGAGTTCATGTATTCACTATATGTTAATGCTTTGTTCCAGTTCTATATTAAAAGGAGGCCTTAATATCCCTTAGTTTCCAATTGGACCCCACTGCCACGGGAGGGTAGGACAAAAGATGCCATGCAAGTTCTTTCCATAAGCACGCATGACTATTTACAGAATACATGCCTACATTATATTGATGAACTGGAGCTACCACTGGTACAGCGACGTCCTAAACAAATGGTTTAAAACCCCTTTCCGCGACGGCATTTGGAACCATCGCCAAGTGAGTGTGGGCGATAGGGGGGGTCCTTCCCACACGAGCCAGAAATCATCGTGGATAGGCCCTCTTGGGACCCAGGCTGGGGCCGTGTGCGATCGAGTGAGGGATGGAAACCCAATCATTTCCGTAGGTATGTACATCCCACACGGTGAATCCCAGAAAACATTTCCGTAGGTACGTACATCCCACACGGTGAATCCCATAAATCATTTCCCTAGGTATGTACATCCCAGATGGTGAATCCCAGAAATCATTTCCGTAGGTATGTACATCTCACACGGTGAATCCTAGAAAATCATTTCCGTAGGTATGTACATCCCACATAGTTCTTTGTGTGGAAATTTTTGTGCAAGGTGGCCTAACGCAAACAGTTCGCTGCCGGAAGTCATGTGTGATTGTTAGTTGATCAAACACGCCTACTTTCTAGAAACCGTGTGGGTTGTTTGAGTTCATCGCCCACGGTGCTGTCTGAGTAACCGTTTGCAATAGAAAACCCCGATAATCAGGGTAATTAACCTATTATTGATAATCCATGTACTAATCAAACTGATATTTCTTATAAAACAGGCTAGATATTTCCTATCCGTAGCAAAGAAACCAGGATTTCATAATCGAATTACATCAGATAGCTTCGACACTCAGTTACACCATTACACAACAACACCAAGTTTCACATGCGGCATAAAAAACCTTCGGAAAGTAGCATCATACACGGTAAATAGACAGATGAATCTCATCTGGGAAACTGCAGAAGCGGAAGGAAAATATTGAGCCTTCAGTGATGTTGAATGTCCTTGCAACTTTAGGCCAGTGGCTATGTATAATTGCCCGCCCAACCTTCATCCTCTTCAGTAAGACTTCAATATTGTACTGTGGGTGTTGAATGAATACATTCCTCTCCTATTGACCATGCAGGTGGTTTGAGAGGTAATCATCGGTGAACTGCTTTGAAAAGTACTGGAAACAGAGCTATGCATAAATCGCTGTTGTAAATTTTGAAATGGCGCAAGGGGTAAAAACAAGGTAAAAGAGTTGGTACCATCCTATAGTTGACCGATGTCTTCCTCATTGTGCAAACAATGATCTTGTTGTTATTCGTCGCAGGTTTCTTCATCCTAACAATCTTTCTGAGTTTCTTGACTTGACTGATATTCATGGACATCTCATTTCCCTATATGCAAAATGGGTCGAACAGTGGGTCTAAGCGTCTGACAGCAGGACCTACATGTGCAAAACTAAATTGTAAGAAACCTAAATATTAGAATGATTCCTACAAGTGCACAATAATGTGCTATTAGCCAAAGGACCCTGCTTGAACAAACCTCGATGGTAAACCGTAGTATCTCCCATTGTTTCCCTGCAACGCGCATAAGGAAGATCTTGATCAGGTTAACTGAGAGTTGCCATACTATCAGTAGAATATGTATTGAGTACAGCCAAATTTGATTGGTGTCACATGCATAACAATACAAAATTGTACCCACAACAAATGAAAATCAAATTGCAGAACTGAACCAAACAGTTAAATGGATAGCAGACCAAATGAACCAAAATAGTTAACTGAGCACGACATTGCAGAATAGAAACATGTACTAGAAGATAAGATGGTTAACAAAACAAAGAATGCTTGAGAACAGTAATACAAAATGTAGCAATTGTTGGACCAAAGTGTTAACTGAAGATTACATTTCAGATGACCAAACTGTTAACTGAACATCAGATTGCATATTAACATTACAGAGGACAAATCACTAGAAGGCACTAGCGGTGTCCCTAAGAAAAAAACCATGAACTGTATTTTAAAGTAGACAACCGCGCGGCGGTGTCGATGGTGGCCTCGGAGACGAGGTGCTCCTTGAAGATCTGGCATCGATGCGCATGGTAGCCATAGCAACCTCGTTCGCGCGTGCGGCCGCATGCTACTCAGCTCCAAGTTATACTGCGTGTAAAATGGCTGTGGGCGGTGCTTAATTGGAGGAGGGGGGCAATGATTTCGGTGGAAGGTGCCGCCCCGTTAGTCTGGGCATGTGGGACGGGAAAGGAGGAGGAGGGTGTGGGTGGGGTGTGGATTACCTGACCATATCGACGAGGCCGCGCAGTAAGAAGAAGGGTCGACGGCGAGGAGGCCGCGCAGCAAGAAGAAGGGTCACCGGCGAGGAGGCAGCGTTGCAAGAAGAAGGGTCGCCGGTAAGGAGGCGGCATTGCAAGAAGAAGGGTAGCCAGCGAGGAGGTGGCGCTGCAAGAAGAAGGGTCACTGGCGAGGAGGCTGAGCTGCCAGTAAGAAGCAGTGAAGGTTTGAACTTGGAAAAGCAAGGAGGAACAGTGGAAATGTGGCTTTTGGTAGGAGGGAGGGGGCGGGGAGATAGATATTTCCGCGGTGGCAAAAAAAATTCGCTCGGTGCCACAAGAAACTGGCGTGCAAGTGTGGTTCAAGCGGGGGCGGTGGATTGTAGACGACGAAGCTTCCTGTGTAAGCCAGACAAGACGGTGCACCAAGATATTTTATATCGCATCCCTTATGATTCTTTCTAGTAAACTGTTTGTGGTATACCTTGATTTTTTTCATTATGTTTTGAAAGACAAAATGGTGTGACAGAGGGAAAGGATGGTGTTTGAATTGCTAGAGCATTTACATACAGTGAACATGCAACTAGTACATGAGTGTCGTGTTTAAATTTGGAATTATTTCGGGTTCGTTTGGCATTTTTATGCATTAGTTGAGTTTCTGGGCATTTAATCTGCATAATTCAAATTTGAACTACAAGCACAAACTCCAATGCACCAAAGTTTGCTGAAAAATCACATGTGTGTCTTTGGGTGAATTTATAGGTCCCATGCAAGAAATGGGAATAAAATTCAAACATTTGGGTGTCATGGCTCGGCCGGAATGATTGCGAAACTTGGTTTTTAATTCCTGTAAATCCAAAACAAGGTTGAAAATCATGAAACTTGGCATGGTGTCATGTCATGGCACCAACATGCTACAGTAAATTTTTTGGCCGAATTGGGACAAGCTTTGGTGTAAGCTTCTTGCAAACCGGAGCTTCCCTTAAGAAGGCTCCTGGTTCCAAGAGGGAATGTGTCACCTCCGTGTGTGAAACAACATACGTACACTGCCTTCTCCCGCCTTAATTTTTTACATGACCAGATTAGACCAAATAGAAGTACTGTGCTAAATTTTGGAATTATTCCGGGTTCGTTTGGCCTTTTTATACATTAATTGAGTTTCTGGGCATTTAATGTGCATAATTCAAATTTGAACTACAAGCACAGGCTCCAGTGCACCAAAGATGTTTGAAAAATCACATGTGTGTCCTTGGGTGAATTTATAGGTTCCATGCAAGAGATGGGAGTGAAATTCAAACATCTAGGCGTCGTGGCTCGACCGGAAAGATTGAGAAACTTGGTTTTTTAATTCCTGTAATTCCAAAACACGCCTGAAAATCATCAAACTTGGCATGGTCTCATGACATGGCACCAACATGCTGTGGTAATTTTTTTGCGGAATTTGGACAAGCTTTGGTGTAAGCTTCTTGCAAATCGGACCTTCCTTTAAGAAGGCTCGTGGTTCCGAGAGGGAACGTGTCACCTCCGTGTGCGAAACGACATATGTACACCGCCTTCTCCCACCATAATTTTTTTACGCAGCCAGACTAGACCAAATAGAAGTACCATGCTAAATTTTGGAATTATTCTGGGTTCGTTTCGCCATTTTATACATTAATTGACTTTTTGGGCATTTAATGTGCATAATTCAAATTTGAACTACAGGCACAGGCTCCAGTGCACCAAAGTTGTTTGAAAAATCACATATGTGTCCTTGGGTGAATTTCTAGGTCCCATGCAAGAGATTGGAGTGAAATTCAAACATCTGGGCGTCGTGGCTCGCTCGGAAAGATTGAGAAACTTGGTTTTTTAATTCCTGTAATTCCAAAACACGCGTGAAAATCACAAAACTTGGCATGGTGTCATGACATGGCACCAACATGCCGCGGCAATTTTTTTGGACGAATTGGGATAAGCTTTGGTGTAAGCTTCTTTCAAACCGGAGCTTCCCTCAAGAAGGCCCGTGGTTCTGAGAGGGAACGTGTCACCTCCGTGTGCAAAACGACATACGTACACTGCCTTCTCCCGCCTTAATTTTTTTACACAGCCAGATTAGACCAAATAAAAGTACCGTGCTAAATTTTGGAATTATTCCGGGTTCGTTTGGCCTTTTTATACATTAATTTAGTTTTTGGGAATTTAATGTGCATAATTCAAATTTGAACTACAAGCACATGCTCCAGTGCACCAAAGTTGTTTGAAAAATCACATGTGTGTCCTTGGGTGAATTTCTAGGTCCCATGCAAGAGATGGGAGTGAAATTCAAACATCTGGGCGTCGTGGCTCGGCCAAAAAGATTGAGAAACTTGGTTTTTTAATGCTTGTAATTCCAAAACACGCCTGAAAATCATGAAACTTGGCATGGTCTCAAGACATGGCACCATTATGTTGTGGTAATTTTCCTGTCCGATTTGTGAAGGCGCACACATTAACAATCAACAAAGTCATTTTGAAACAAGTGTTGTCACGTTACAAATCGGAAACACAAGTATTATTGAAACCGTGGGCGTTCGACTTACCAATTACGTGCGGCCATGCGTCCCCTTTTTTTGGCTAGGAGGTGTCATGCGGGGTAGCTATTTGAGTACAGGAGGCGTGCGATCAGACCCCTGCACGTGCTCATCAGGAGGAGAGCCCTTTTGACCGCTACCCGCCGCGCACCTCCCTCCCAACATCTCCATTAATGGCGCCCGAGCACCTGTTCTACGGCATGGCTATATGTCTCACTGGACTGAGATTTAAGAGAAAAAATGAAAATCTGAAAAGAAAGTTTTGCACGGATCTTGATGTAAGAACTGACGGACCTATATAGCGTCGACTGCGACTTATAGCAAGCATGATGAATATGAGGACGATGACATTGGATAATAATTGTCTTACATTTTTATAAACATAATTAAAAAAATCCACATGCGGCAATGCCCGATATACACAAGGGCAAAATAAGAAGGAAGACAACTAGTCTCCGCGGCGGGTGCCGACGAGCTCTTTCTTGTCCTCAAGATGCTGGTTGAGAGCATCCATGGATTCCTCCACCAGCCTTCTGCGCTCGATGCGCAGCATGTCATTCTCGTCCATAAGTTTCTCGATGATGACGCCGGTCCTCTTCAACTAGGTAGTGGTCTGCTCCTGCAGCTCCGCACTTCTAACGATCTTTGCCCACAGCGGGTCGCGCTCGGCCTGGAGCTCTGCATTGCTCTCATTTAGTTGCCGGATGACGTTGGTAGACTGATCAAACGAGGCTTTCAGGTCATCCTGCAACCTCGCCCACCTGGAGATCTGATCCATCTGCCTAAGGACGAGGGCACGCATGTTCCTGTAAGAGTCCTCGCCTGCCCGCGAAGCATATTCCCAGGCCGCCGCAGTGCGGGGGGACATCTCTGCTGCATTCGTGGAGCGGCGGGACATCTCTTCTGATTCCACGGTGCGGCTGGACCAGTCTGCTGCATCGACGGTGCGGCGGGTCCTCCGTGCTGCTTCGGCGGCGCGACAAGACCTCTGTTGTTGCGGCCGTGCGGCGGGACATGTTGGCTGCTTTCGCGGCAAGGTGGGACATCTCTCATGCTCCCGCTTCCAGGCTCGCCTTTCCATGGTGGCAATCTCTCGACCCAAAACTCACGCTGGCCATGGCAGACGCAAGGGAATGATGATGAATGACTTGTTTGTTTTTGAGTTTTTGTGGATGAGGAGTTGAGGAGGAATGTGCAGTCATCTTGGAATAGTAGTATTTATAACTGCATAGTAATACGCTCTTAACTGGGAAACCGTTTAGGTTTTGATTAGTGTGAACAGGTTTGCAATTTGGAATGTGATGGGACGCATGCTCAAAATTTAATGATGGTTATAAGTGCAACACTATTCCCGGAAGGCGTAACGTGGGCACGTACGCCTTCTCAGTCGCGTACGTGGCGTTTGCACCATAGGGTGCACCACAATAGGCAATGTCAGCACACGTCTTGTTCCAACACCCGTGCGCACTCGTTATTACCATCGTGCATGCTTCTTTTAATTAGAATGAGTGTGCCCGTCTAGCGCACACACGTTGATCTATCTAACTATTTCAGTTTGTTGTGGCTAATCACAAACAGTTCATCCATGTGAAGTGTATGCCATCAATCGTAGACACTTTGATCTGGTTACCTGTTTCTGTTCTGTTGCCTACTCACAAACAGTTAATCCTTCTGAAGCGTATGCCCTCAATCACACACACCTTGATCTGGCTGACCGTTTCTTTTGTGTTGCCTAATCACAAACAGTTCATCCGAGTGAACCGTATGCTGTATATCGCACACACCTTCATCTAGCTGCCAGTTTCTTTTGTGTTGCCTAATCACAAACTATTTATCTGAGTGAATCATGTGCTCTATATCGCACACGCCTTCATCAGGCTGCCCATTTCTTTTGTTCCACCTCATCGCAAACAATTCATTGGACTGAACCGTATGCCCTGGATAGCACACGCAACTAAAATCTAAACCGTGTTTGATGCATCCTCCATTGCAAACATTTTGCACCTTTTTTGAGGGTTTTTTTACATCCCCATTTGTGATTAATGCATCGCACATAGTTCCGTGAAAGGGTCTCTGATCGTAGTGCCGAGTTAGCAGCATCCTGCAGTAGTGTAGTGTTGTATCACCCTAGGTTATAACTGTCTCATGATGAATACCATCCAACAAGTCACCGATTCAATGCCTACAAATTTATCTTATATTGGTTTTGCTAAGTTACTATTGCTATCGTTACTGTTGCACTTGCTACAAAATTACTGCTATCACCGTTGTTACCATTGCTACTATCACTATTACCCAAACTATCATATTACTTTGCTACTGATCATGTTGCTACAAATAATTAATCTCCATGTGTGGTTGAATTGACAACTCAGCTGCTAATACATTCAAATATTCTTTGGCTCCCCTTGTGTTGAATCTATAAATTTGGGTTGAATACTTTACCCTCGAAAACCGTTGCGACCCCTATACTTGTGGGTTATCACTGGTCACCGGAAAGGTGTTCGGCGGGGGCCCGGATTGTTGGGGCTCCCCACCGTCAGTTGTCATAGGGGCCGCCTCCCCTTGGTCTTCGATGACCGAGGTATTAACCTCGGGCGCTATCTCGATGGTCTTGTCCCCCCCTCGGCTAGGAGAGGTCCTTCGGGACGACACTTTGGTGTCCTCCATGGCGATAGGCAAGGGGGCTCACGGCGGCGTGTCACTCTCTGCCATCTCAGGCAACAGAGAATTCCCCTCCGATAATGGAGTATGCGGGAGCTCACGGGGAAGGCTGAAAGGCAAATAACAGAACAACTTACATAATAGAACCAAGTGGACGGAAGATAAAACATTAAGTTCTCAAATACTTACGATTCGGCCAAGGGCTTCACCCTGGGAGGTTTCTTGGGGACTAGTTCGGACTCTGAGTCTGAATTGTCTGAGAGGATCAGCTTCCCTCTCTTGGGTGCCTCCCCCTCCGGGTCTTTGGAGCCCCCCCTCTTCTTCTTCCTCCCCTTACGAGGGGGTCGCTTTCCGTTTTCTCCTCCTCTTCTTCCTCATCTCCCTCATGGGAAGAGAGGGCTTCGGTCTCTCTGGACACTATTTCTGAAGGACCTTTCTGGCGGGGCTGCCCTTGGCCTCCTCCCTTTCTTCTTCTCGATTTTCTTCTCCGGCGCCTGATAGGGCGTCGGGACCAGCATCTTCGTCAGCTGGGGTGTGGTCGGGTTCTCAGGTAGCGATGCCGGACAGTTGATCCGCTCCTCCTTTGCCGTCCAGCCATGTATGGAAAGCAGGCAATATCACCTTTATTATATTTGAAATATTTACCGGATAGGTCTTCGGAAATATTATGCTTGCCTCCATGGCCGGGTTATCAATGTCAACCCGATGTCTTCAGTCTTCTTCGGCCACTTTTTCTGAGCCTTGAAGAGCTGCTTCCATATATCTTCGTGCGTGGTGCCGAAGAAGCACTTCAGGGTACGTGGCTCCTCCGGATTGAACTACCACAGGGGGGAGGCCTGGAGTTGGCAGGGAAGGGTGTGTGATGTCTACTATGCAACGTTCTTCTTATAGATTCGTGTTGGGCCTCCAAGCGCAGACTTTCGTAGGACAGTAGCAAATTTCCCTCAAGTGGATGACCTAAGGTTTATCAATCCGTTGGAGGCATAGGACAAATATGGTCTCTCTCAAACAACCCTGCAACCAAATAACAAAGAGTCTCTTGTGTCCCCAACACACCAATACAATGGTAAATTGTATAGGTGCACTAGTTCGGCGAAGAGATGGTGATACAACTGCAATATGGATGGTAGATATAGGTTTTTGTAATCTAAAAAATATAAAAACAACAAGGTAACAAGTGGTAAAAGTGAGCGAAAACGGTATTGCAATGCTTGGAAACAAGGCCTAGGGTTCATACTTTCAGTGCAAGTTCTCTCAACAATGATAACATAATTAGATCATATAACAATCCCTCAACATGCAACAAAGAGTCACTCCAAATTCACTAATAGCGGAGAAAAAATGAAGAGATTATTGTAGGGTACGAAACCACCTCAAAGTTATTCTTTCTGATCGATCTATTGGGCTATTCCTATCAGTGTCACAAACAGCCCTGGAGTTCATACTAAAATAACACCTTAAGACACACATCAACCAAAACCCTAATGTCACCTACATACTCCGATATCACCACAAGTATTTGCGGGTTTGATTATACGATATGCATCACACAATCTCAGATTCATCTATCCAAACCAACACAAAGAAATTCAAAGAGTGCCCCAAAGTTTCTACTGGAGAGTCAAGACGAAAACATGGTGTGGCAACCCCTATGCATAAGTTCACAAGGTCACAGAACTCGCAAGTTGATCACCAAAACAGACATCAAGTAGATCACATGAATATCCCATTGTCACCACAGATAAGCATAAGCAAGAAATACATCAAGTGTTCTCAAATCCTTAAAGACTCAATCCAATAAGATAACTTCGAAGGGAAAACTCAATCCATTACAAGAGGGTAGAGGGGGAGAAACATCATAAGATCCAACTATAATAGCAAAGCTCGCGGTACATCAATATCGTGCCAAATTAAGAACACGAGAGAGAGAGAGAGAGAGAGAGAGAGATCAAACACATAGCTACTGGTACATACCCTCAGCCCCAAGGGTGAACTACTCCCTCCTCGTCATGGAAAGCACCGGGATGATGAAGATGGACACCGGTGATGGTTTCCCCCTTTGGCAGGGTGCCGGAACGGGCTCCTGATTGGTTTTTCGTGGCTATAGAGGCTTACGACGGCGGAACTCCCCATCTAGGTTTATTTCTGGGGGTTTTGGTATTTATAGGAATTATTGGCATCGAGAACAAGTCGGGGGGTCCACGAGGAGCCCACAAGGTCGGAGGGCGCGCCCTAGGGGGTGGGGCGCCCTCCAACTTTAGGCCTCGTCGCTCTTCTGGCCTAACTCTTTTGCTTCGGGGGCTTCTTCTGGTCCATAAAAAAACACTGTAAATTTTCTGGTCAATTGGACTCCGTTTGATATTCCTTTTCTGCAAAACTCAAAAACAAGGCAAAAATAGAAACTAGCACTGGGCTCTAGGTTAATAGATCAGTCCCAAAAATCATATAAGATAGCATATAAATGCATATAAAACATCCAAAACAGATAATATAATAGACTGGAACAATAAAAAATTATAGATAGGAGACGTATCAGTGCGGCGGAAGAGCATCACTTGAATCACGTTTGTGAGAACGGTGTTTTCACCCAACATATTGGAGATGCGTTTCTGTAGCATCTGCACCTCCGTTTGGACCCCCAATCAAGGCCCTTTGAGATGAGTCTCGTGGGGGGGTCCGGATATGAAGTCAGGCGTGGATGCCCAGTTGGCGTCGCGGGGTTCGGTGATGTAGGAGCACTCCTACTGCCATACCTTGACTGTCTCTAGGAATGCCCCTTTGGGCCAGACGGCGTTGGGGAGCTTGCTTACCATAGGCCCGCCATAGTCCACATGTTGTCTGTCGACCACCTTCGTCTTCAGATTCAAGACCTTGAGCCACAGGCCGAAGTGTGGGGGGATGCAGAGGAGAGCCTCACACACGACTATGAAAACCGATATGTGGAGGAAGGAATTTGGGGCTAGATCGTGGAAATCTAGCCTGTAGTAAAACATAAGACCCCGGACAAACGGGTGGAGGGAAATCCTAGCCCCTGGAGGAAACGGGGGATGAACATGACCCTCTCACCATGCTCCGGAGTGGGGACAACCTGATCCTTGTCAGGGATCCTATGCGCTATATCCGCGGATGGATAGCCCACGCTCCGGAGGTCCTTAACATCCTTTTCGGTGACAGAGGAGGCCTCACACTTGCCCTTGGAGTCGGACCCGACCATTGCTGGGGAGGGTGGCAGCGGTGGAGAAGATCTAAGCTATGAGCTGTGGAGCTTGGAGGTTGGAAGACAAGGGCTAGAGGAATGTGTGAAGAGAAAGTAGGGATCTTTATCCTTTTATAGACGGTGAAAATACCAAACGTCCCCCTCTTAAGCCATAAACTACAAAAAAATACACTTCCGTGATGATACGTGTTTGTCACGGTAGGTCATGTTTTTCGGTCATGCATGTACATCCATGACAAATTTATGATAGAATCAAGATAGTCATACCTGTGCTATTGTAGAAGTGTTCCATCACATTACCAAAATTATCATCACGGAAGTGTCCACTTCCATGACGATAAATCGTGCATCACAGAAGTGCTTTCGTCAAGGGTGACCGACACATGGCATCCACCGTAACGGAACACCATTAAGCTATCGGGTCTGGTTTTGGATCTGATAACCCGTTAACAGCCCCGACCAATGGGGATTTTCCACGTGTAAAATCATCATTGGCTGGAGGAAACATGTGTCGGCTCACCGTTGGGACAAATGTCATCCATTCATTGGACCCAAAGCGCCTATGATACATCGACACGTGGCACGGCCCAACAGAGGCCCATTCCTATGAAAAGGCCGGCCTGTTTGACTTGGTCAAAATGTGGCGGGCCAGCCCACGGCAAGCCTATTAACGTCGTGTTCGCATATAGCCCATTTACAGCCGGCTAACCCAAGGCCAGTTTACGGCCTATCCGAATTAGGCCTAGTAGCGTCATATGGGCCGTCCAATATAATTCCAGCCCATTTTAACTTCCGGCCCATGTATGGCCCATGACGTCTTTTGTCCCATATGAGGCCCTTAGTAACCCTAGGCCCATTAGCAGCCCGTGGTAAAACTAGCCCGTAATGAATAGTGTATCACTTTATACCCATTAACGGCCCATTATTCCGTTGGGCCGTTTCCAACCCATGTTATCTTTCAGCCTTCTCATGGCCCATATATTCTTGGGCTCATTTCCAACATTCATTTACTTTCGGCCTGTTACTGTCATTTTCTGCTTGTGGGACAATTACATCCCGTGGTTACAGTCGGCCCGTTTGTGGCCCGTTAATACGTTGGGCCGTTTTCATAGCGTCATCAAATACGGCCTATTAACGACGGCCCATTATGGTAGGGCCATGAACGGACGATTTCAACTCTAGCCCATTTACAGCCATAATGTGGTCTGTTATTGGCCCATGTTTGGCCAACTGATCATACGGCCCGTAGAAGGCCCATTGATGATATGGCCCGTAGAAGGCCCATTGTGTACGCCCCGTAGAAGGCCCATTGTTTCTACGACCCTTAGAAGGACCATTGTTTCTATGGCCCATAGGAGGCCCATGTTAACTACAGTAAATATGTAGCCCATTGTTAATGTGGCCTAGTTTTAAAAAATAGGTTATTGTGGCCACTAGCAAACCGCGGAAAAAGAACTGCACTGACTACAAGAAAAAAATTAAACAAAACAACGGAAATAAATAAGCAAGCAACTTACGCTAGGCTATCATGGCTATTGCACATATTACATCCACTTGGCATCAAAGTTCGCCACAAGTGAAAATATAGGGAACAAAGCAGCATATAAAAAGCCGCAGCAAAGCAAGTCCAGAACTGAAACCACTTCAGAAGAGCTGAAGAAATAATATACTGGGTACCCATAATGCTCGCAAGATGCTTAGCAAGCTTATTAACTTTCTCTTGTTTGGCGCTATCCTCTAGCACTTGTTGTTGCACCAGAAAGTATGCATCTGAATTATGCAGGGACTTCCTCAGTCCTTCGGCTTCCTATCGCATAACATCTGATCGATGTCTTTCTACTTGAAGTTGAGACTCAAGAAGCCGAACTGATTCAGGCAGTGAGTTTGAAGAGTTGGTGACAGCAGTAGTAGCCAGTAACTCAAACACTACATCAAGACAGGACTTTGGGATTGTCTCAGTGTCTTCAATATAGTTTTTATCAGCTTTCTTGGAGAACAACAGGGATGTCTCACTCTCTTGAACCTGATCTGCATTACTTCCTTTACCATTGCATAATGAGGTACTCTTCTCCAATATTGTATCCGCGTTCTAAAGGAGAAACAAACAAACAAATCACAGGTTTACAATGTAGTATATGAAACTCATTTTGGTAAACCAGTTCAGTAGTAAGGTGGACAGGATAACTGCATGAAACAAACATATATCCATGTAGTATGGTCACTGTATGGTCTATATCATTCTAGTTTATGTTGCCAAATCAAGATAAATATAGTTCGAATCATATCTATTTAAGACAAAGCAGCATAGATAGAATATATGTGTGGGGAACTACACATCAATAACAACACTTATAATGTGCATGGCATGAGAACATAATTGTTTATTCAATTGAAACTGAAATCAACATAGAGTAAGTTACAACAGCAAACACGTTAAAGAAATAGGTTTAAAACATACCTGTTGTGCCATTGGAGTTTCAACTGCACCCTTCAAATTTGAAATTAGTTGGTATGAGTAAATATAGTGATGCAAGAGCAAAGAAGTATGAACCATAGCTACGGAACCTGACCTAAGAACAATTCTTCTTCTGCTTTAAGCATTGACTTGGGGTTTGGAGTGGTGGTCCTCGTGCTTTGGGCACTGCAGTTGCCTTACTAATTGCTCGTGTTTGGGTGCTCTGAGGTGGAGACGGTGTTGTGTCAACAGGAACTGGGTTACTATCTGCTGGGGTTGGGGTTAGAAGGGGTGTAGCTTGTTCTCTGTCCAACTGGGTAGGGGTACAATCCGCGTGAGTCTGGGTTATGTGTGGTGGGCTGGTTCTTGGGCAAGTACAACTGTGGTTCTATCTCCATCGACAGGTAGCATGATCTTTTCTAAACACCGTGTTTTTACTCCCACAGATACTGCCATCACCCCTCCAATTGAAATGGCTGATAAACAAGAAAAGTAATTGAATGTACAGACATTGTAAGATAGACGTGTGCAATGGATAGTAGGGTAGAAAACAGGGCATGAAATAATTCACATTTATGTTGTCTAACCAAATAGAATAGCATGACATAATTTCAAATATATGATGGCTAATTAAACAGGATAGCATGACACAATTTCACATGTATGATGGCTAACTAAAAAGGATATAATGAAATACTTCAAAATATGATGACTATATAAATAGGATGACATGATATAACTATACGATGTGTCTATTAAAGTGGTTGGCATGCCATACATCACAAACATGCCGTCGATGGAAACATGATGGCATGATATAATTCACGGATAGAATGACATAATTCAAAATATGATGACTATGTGAACAGGATGAGATGATATAACTATATTATGTCTTTGCAAAATGGGTTGGCATGCCATAATTCAGATACATATTGTCTATGTAAACATCATGGCATGATATAATTCAAATACATGATTTATAAACTAATGAAGTGAGGAGAGGGCGATCACATATATGATGTGTCAACTAAGGAGATGGCATTCAATATCGTGTATATGATGTAAAAACTAAGCATTGCAATACAACATATGCATGATATGAGTAATATAACCCTGCCAAGTGTGAGCATCATCTCAGGGGGATAATAGGACTGGTCATATGCCTCTGAATCCTCCTCTGAAGAGCTATCTGTAACCAGCAACATATCTGCTTCACCAAGTAGCATTGTCTGCCTGAAGACCTTGTTTTCACTCCAGATTTGTCCATCACGAATTCAAATGGCTGATGCACAGGAAGAGCAGTTGAATATACAAAGATTGTCAGCAAAAGCAATGAGAAATACAAAAAAGGACAACATGATATAATTCACATATATGACGCTTGGCTAAACAGCATGGCATTGCATATATCACATATATAATGCCTTGCAACAAGATAGCGTTGCATAATTCACATATATAATGTCTTGCAAAAAGATGGCATTGCATAATTCACATATATGGTAATTAGACACTAAACAGGTGGCATTCACACAAATCATGTCTAAACTAAGCAAATGACATAGCAATGCAAGATACCATATGCACGATATGAGCAACATAACCCTGCCAAGTTAGAGCATGTACCTCAGGGGGGGGATAGGACTGGCCATCTGTCTCTGAACCCTCCTCTGAAGAGCTATCTGTAACCAGCAAGACATGCGCTTCATCAGATAGCATTGTCTACTCTAAAGACCTTGTTTCCACTCCAAATTTTTCCATGACCGTGTCGAATGGCTGATGCACAAGAAGAGTAATTGAATGTACTAAAATTGTTGAAAAATTTAACACGTAATAAAAAAATGTTGTCATGATATAATTCACAGATAAGATGACTGGCTAACCAAGGTGGCATTGAAAAATTCACATATATGATGCCTGGCTAAACAAGATGGCATTGCATGATTCACATATACGATAAAGAAACTAAACAGATGGCATTGACACAAAGCATGTCTAAACTAAGCAGATGACATCTTTGATGTATATAGTAAGCAATGCAAGGCACCATATGCATGATATTACCAACATCAGCATGCCAAGTTAGAGCGAAGACTTCATGGGGTAAATAAGAGTGGTCTTCTGCTTCTCAATCCCCCTCGGAACAGTTATCTTCCTCTTGATTGTGATCTGAAATGGGTGGAGGGGGCTGCCTTTGCGCCCACCATGGAGCGACGTCTGCATGAAATTTTATTGCCACGCAAGGCTCGTCTCTTTTGCTCTACATGTTTAGTTCCATTGTGTACATAAACTGATATGCATAGGAATAAAACATAGTGAGATTATGTAAGGAGTGCATGCAAAATCTAGAGTGAAGGTAGCAAACTATGGAAAGACCCAAAACCAATGATAGCAGGCAGATAATAGCTTTAGTTAAAAAATACAGATAATGTATCCTTTAATGTTTGTTTGCACCCAACTTGAAACTCATAGTAGACACCCGAGATTAACCAGATAGTAGACAGATAGTACTGATTGTTACCCCAATATGTAACCCACAACCATTTAAAAACTCAAGTTTTAGCATAAGTTTGGACCTGAGTCGGAGTCTAATAGGTGAGCACGACGATAAAGTAGCATGCCATCATGCGATGCATAACGTAAGAAGACACGGAAGAGTGCGACCTCTCTTGCGGACCCATGTAGTCCTCAAGGTCATCTGCACAGTTGATGATGGTAATGCAGTTGTCGTGGCTGCCGGCGGCGGGGAAGAAGATCTGACGCGGCGAAAGACAGTCTAGAGAGCGGATCCCTGCTATGGTGAACCCTTCCATCGTTGGAGCAGCTGAGTTGGGGTGGAACACAGCACCGCTGGAGTAGGACAAACCACACAAGGTTTTCTTTGACACATATCTGTAACAGAAGTAATTGTGTAAGGGCTTGTTTAAATTTGAGGATTCTAACAATGCAGGGATAGGAAATAGACAGGAATAGGATAGGAATGCACTTGCAAAACAGAGAATTTAAAAACACGGGATTTCTGCCAATCTGGGTGTTTGGTTCACAAGAATTGGAAGATCACAGGATGCAAAGAAGCATGGTGAGATTAAGTCAAACCACAAGAAGTGTACAAGCTCTTTGGCGAAGCCATGTCGATCTCAGCGTGATTGGGTTGGCCGGTGAGGATGCTCCGGCTGACTTGGCTGTCGGAGGAGGACACTACTAGGGAAAACCTTATACACAGAATCTTAGCAGCAGCGCAACACAAAAAGAAGCGCTACTGCTAATTAGCAGTAGCGCGGGTTTTTACCCCTCGCTACTACTAAGTTGATAGTAGTAGCGCGGGTTTTTAACCCTCGCTACTACTAAGAGGTCTCTACCATGCTCCTCGACACATGCCATAGTAGTAGCGAGGGGTATAAACCCGCGCTACTACTAAGTTGATAGTAGAAGCGCGGTTTTATACCCCTCGCTACTACTAAGTACGAGGTAGGTGAAGTCGCCATATCCTTGGCCGAATCCCCATCTCCTCTCCCAAATCCCTTCTCTCTTCCACCATTCTCTCCTCTGACTTTCCGTACGCTCTCACATGGACCTCTTGCCCATTCGCCCATCCATCTCCATGGCGCTGAAAGAGGCCGCCGCCTCGCGCCACCGGCGTCTAGGAGCTCGCCGGTCTTCCACCGATGTCTAGGAGGCCGCCGCCCCGCGCCACCACACCGGAGCACCTCACCACCGGTGACTAGCTCTGCTGCTCCCTACATCACCTTCCTCTCTCCCTCGGTTTTCCTTTCATCTCTCTCCCTCTGGTTTGACTCACCCTCCCATATCCATGCCCGTGCAGGTCGTCGCCATGGACGACCCGGAGCTATCTGGCATAGTCAGGAAGAAAAGCCCCACGCCGCGGCCTGGCTCTGCCATAGAAACGGGCCCTCTCCAACAGCCACTTCTGGATCTGGTCTTCCGCTGTCCGTTCATGCCTCCTGTGAAGCCAAACATCGCTAGATCGAACCACTGCTACCATTGACAACACGCACGGGATCGAGATTTTTTTTGTTTTTGAAAGTAATAGAAGTAGCGCGGGATATAAGACCTGCTACAACTAATTAGTAGTAGCGTTGTTTGCAACGCATGCTATAGCTAACCATGTATAGCAGTAGCGTGTGTCAACATGCGCTACTGCTACAAGTTAGTTGTGGCGCCGTATCCGTAGCACGGCACTCGCGCTACTAATACACCCAAAACCCGCGCTGCTGCTAGGCTTTTCCCTAGTAGTGAGAGAAGAAGATCTTAGGTGTGTGGAGATGGAGCCCGAGGTACCGCTTCGCTGTGATGGAGGGTTTCGTCGTTGGAGCAGCTCCAGTGAGTTGTACGACGCCGAGGCTGAAGCAGGACAAGAGAGACAACGCTAACCTGACTTGAATTCTAATAGCATCTCCAATAGATGACGTAAAATACATAACCATGAACTGCTAGATGTATACATCAGCCTCTCATCTCTGAACTTAACTATCGGAACTGAATTTAACTATCGAAACTGAACTTAACTGTCAAAACTGAAGTTTGCTGTTGAAACTAAATTTTAGTGTCGAAACTGAACGCACTAGAGGTGAGGCTACAAGTCAGAGACTGACTTTTTCATCTCTGGTCAGTCGATTTTGCAGCCGTTGGATACGAAATCAAGGGCCTGCAGTTCATCTTCAACCTCCACCCCCTGAGCCGCCAGCCACCACCGGCCAAACAGCCACCCCCGCCGCCCGCGGCCGGCGGTGCGCCGCCCCGCCCGCCCCGAAAACACACCCCACCGCCGGTCCGCCGTCGCC
>NC_057794.1:452874999-452898887 GCF_018294505.1 Triticum aestivum
GTGATCACCGCCCCTACCCTGAACCTTAAGATAAATAGTGAGGTACCTCTCCGGCGAGCCCCCTCCCCGCGGCGGCTGGTTCTTCCTTAACTCCGGCGAGCCCCCCACCCCCTGAAAATCGACTAACCCAAAAGTCGATTCAGTCGACTAAAGTGTAGCTAAATCGAAATAGCATCGCAAGCAAGAGCAAGAGCGAGAGCAGTAGTGCGAGCAAGAGCAAGAGAAAGAGCAGACCAGGCAGGGGACTGAGAGCAAGAGCAGAGCAGCAGCGCTAGCGAGAGCTAAAGCAGCAGCAGCTCCTACTGATGTGGACATCACCGTCGAGGGAGAGACACCGTGGAGGAAGTGTCCGTCGACATCGCCGTGGATGGAGCTGCGCCGTGTTAGCTCGGGACCGAGCTCCGGCATCACCATGAGATCGAATCAAGAAGAAAATGCGGCGATTAGTGTACAACCTCTTTGGTGGTGCCGATTAGGCCGCAACTTCATCCGAGGAAACGGTGACGATGATGCTCTTCTAGTGGTGCAGGTGAAGACGGTGGTGTGGGAATGGAGGTGGCGCAAAAGAAGGGGGAATGTCAGGGCAGCTCCTTGGAGGTGGAGGACGGGGTGGCTGAACCGGCGGGACGACCAGATCGATGACGGATCCTCATCCGGTACGGTGGATGAGGGACGTTGTGGGAGTCCTGGACTAGGGGGTCTCCGGACAGCCGGACTATCTCCATTGGCCGGACTGTTAGACTATGAAGATACAAGATTGAAGACTTCGTCTCGTGTCCGGATGGGGCTCTACTTGGCGTGGAAGGCAAGCTAGGCAATACGTATATGGAGTCTCCTCCTTTGTAACTGACCTTTTGTAACCCTAACCCTCTCCGATGTCTATATAAACTGAAGGGTTTTAATCCGTAGGACAACAATCACAACATACAATCATACCATAGGCTAGCTTCTAGGGTTTAGCCTTTCTGATCTCGTGGTAGATCTACTCTTGTAACACCCATATCATCAATATCAATCAAAGCAGGATGTAGGGTTTTACCTCCATCAAGAGGGCCCAAACCTGGGTAAACTTCGAGTCCCTTGCCTCCTGTTATTATCCGGCCTAGACGCACAGTTCGGGACCCCCTACCCGAGATCCGCCGGTTTTGACACCGACATTGGTGCTTTCATTGAGAGTTCCTCTGTGTCGTCACCGTTAGGCTTGATGGCTCCTACTATCATCGATAGCGATGCCGTCCAGGGTGAGACTTTTCTCCCCGGACAAATCTTTGTATTCGGCGGCTTTGCACTGCGGGCTAATTCGCTTGGCCATCTGGAGCAGATTGAAAGCTACGCCCCTGGCCATCAGGTCAGATTTGGAAGTTTGAACTACACGGCCGACATCTGTGGAGACTTGATCTTCGATGGATACGAGCCAGAGCCGGGCGCGCCGCACTGTCTCGATGGGCATGACCTAGCTCTGCCACCGGACGGTACTCCAGAGGCCGCGCCCACACCAGCTCGGAGCCAACTATGCCAATCGAGGACGGGTGGCTAGACACCACCTCAGGGGCTGCAGTCTCGACGGCGATCGAGCCAAACACCAGCATAATCCTCTGCGCAGCCCATGACTCCAAGGTGTTGGACTCTCTTCAGGACCCCGAACCATCCGCGCCCCTGCCAATCGAATCCGAGTGGGCGCCGATCAGGGAATTCACCGCCGCAGATACCTTTCACCACTCGCCCTTTGGCGACATTCTGAATTCACTAAGGTCTCTCTCTCTTTGTTGGGAGAGCCCTGACCGGATTGTGGCCAACAGGATTGGGTTGCGGACGACGAAAAAATTCGACTACCACCCACCACCCACTTTGTAGCCACTGTCGATGATTTAACCGACATGCTCGACTTCGACTCCGCAGACATCGACGGTATGGACAACGATGCGGGAGGCGAAGATGAACCACCGCCCGTAGGGCGCTGGACGTACACTTCATCATATGATGTATACATGGTGGACACACCAAAAGACGACGACGAGGAATGAAAGGTCGCACCGAAAGCTTGTTCCCTCGAAAAGCAGTCAAAGCGGCGGCGCAAGCGTCGCCCCAAATCCCGCCTCGCCAGAAATAATGATCACACAGACCCAGCATTGGAGCAGGGCGAACCACTGCCGGACCACGGCAATATGGAGAATCAAACCGAACAACCCAATTCTGTCAAAGATAATAGTCTGGACGACACAACGCCGGACAGGCACCCGGAGCAGCAGAATGTCCGTCAAAGGCTTGTTGACACCGCGAGGAGTCTAAAAAAGCAGAAGCAAAGGCTCAAGGCTGCGCAGAACACACTCTAAATCAGATGGAATAAAGTACGCAACACATCAGCGAAGTACAGCGACAATCGCCCCACCAAGAGCTACCCAAAGCGGAAGTTGCTACCTGAATTCGATGAGGAGGCCTCAGACCCCTCACAACCAAAAATAAAAATGGACACTTGGCCGGATAGACGACCTCACGGCCAACATCAAGCGGCAAACAACGCCACTCACAAGCCAATATGCGATCCACGCGAGGGCTCGCATCAAAAGGACGGCGCCACCAGATCCATCTACGGACCACGCAAGCGCGCCCCAACTTACAATATACCACAACAAACATCCGGACAACGCGCGACACCCAGATACAGGGGTGCAGCACACCACCTATGTTTCACCGATGAGGTGATGGACCATGAATTTCCAGAGGGATTCAAACCCGTAAACATAGAGGCATACGACGGAACAACAAACCCTGGGGTATGGATCGAGCATTATATCCTCCATATCCATATGGCTCGAGGAGATGACCTCCACGCCATCAAGTACATACCCCTCAAGCTCAAAGGGCCAGCCCACCACTGGCTTAAAGGCCTCCCTGAAAACTCCATTGGAAGTTGGGAAGAGCCTGAAGACGCTTTTTGGGCAAATTTTCAAGGAACTTATGTCCGACCTCCGAACACGGATGATTTGAGCCATATAACTCAACAGCCCGGAGAGTCAGCCCGAAAACTTTGGAACAGGTTCCTTACTAAAAAGAACCAAATTGTTGACTGTCGGGACGCCGAAGCCTTGGGAGCGTTTAAACATAGCGTCCATGACGAATGGCTCGCCAGACACCTCGGCCAAGAAAAGCCGAGAACGATGGCAGCATTAACAAGCCTCATGACCCGCTTTTGCGCGGGTGAGGACAGATGGCTAGCCAGATGCAGCACCAGCGACCCCAGTACATCCGAAGTTAGAGATGGAAACGGGAAATCACGACGCAATAGCAATAACAAACGCCGGAACAAAGGAGACAGCACGAAGAGCACAACAGTAAACGCCGGATTCAAAAGCTCTCGGCCAGGTCAGAAGCCGCCCTCTAAAGGCACCAGAGATGAACTGTCCAGCCTAAACAAAATTCTGGACCAAATATGTCAGGTCCATAGCACCCCTGGCAAACTAGCCAATCATACCCACGGAGAATGTTGGGTCTTCAAGCAGTCCCGCAAGCTCAACGCCGTACACAAGGGGGAGGATAAACCAAGCGAAGATGAGGGTGAGCCTCTCAAGGGAGATGCTGGGGAACAAAAGAAATTTCCACCAGAAGTCAAAATAGTAAACATGTTACACGTGATCAATAGGAGAAACAAAATGGCACTCCCAGAAAAATACGCCGGAAAGCCTATCACCGCGGAGTCCTACCACTAGTCGTCTCAACCAAACACTTTCGACCATCATGATTACTCAGCAAGTATCCGGCGTGCAGGATGGGCTGCCCTGGTATTAGACCCAATAATTTACAGATACCACTTCGCACGAGTCCTGATGGATGCTGGCACCAATCTAAATCTGATTTACCAGGATACAATCCGTGAAATGGGGATAGACCCAACAAAAATTTGCCATAGCAATATTACCTTTAAAGGAGTAACGCCAGGCCCAGGGGCTCGTTGCACGGACTCCCTGCTACTAAAAGTTATATTCGACCTCCCCGATAACTTCCGTAGCGAACATCTAACCTTCCACATCGCTCCGTTCCAATGTGGCTATCAAGCACTACTCGGACGCGAAGCTTTCGCTCTCTTTAATGCAATACCACACTACGCTTCCCTCACACTCAAGATGCCCGGTCCATGCGGCATCATTACAGTGAACGGAAGTATTAAGCGATCTCTGTGCGCCGAAGAGCGTGCGACTGCCCTGGCAGCCGCACACTAAAAATTGCCTCACCAGCTAAAGCATTTAGCAGGTCGTCATGACCTGGGACACGGCTAGACGAGTCCGGCGCAGCCATATGCAATTTATACCGGATCAATGATCACACCCCTATTACAAATACAAGGGGCTCAACGTGCATAGACAAGCGGCGATTCTTACTTACCTAGAATTATAAATGATTTCTTTAAAAAACTATCTTTTTGCACGACAACTTTTTTCACCCCAGCTCCTCTCTTTTATAGATGATCATCGTGCTACACCCATCCAGGATACGGCACAACGGAGACACAGGCGTAGATGTGCAGCAGGGACCCGCTCCAAGGATTCTTTTTAGATTAAGACCCTGCATAAACCTCTTCTACTGTCTCTTGTTGATACATATCCACCGACTTCTCAGTGAAGTTGAGAAGGATGCTGACGTCTTGGCATGTGGCCACGTTAGAATAATGCACGTACCTGGACACAAGGGGCTTCTTACAAGCGGCACTATTTCGGCCCGGTTTATACCACAAAAACCGAATACCTTAGGGAGTGTTCGGCATCGCGAGTTAGACCTCATATGCATCAGCTCCGAATCATTGTCTTTGGTCAAATGTTGGGTTTGCCCGGCTCCTGTGTTTTGGTGCCTTACGTTCCGCTTTACCGGCTAAGGTAGCACCAAGAGAACTACTGCGATTGTGCCCTGGTTCATCCTGACGCGCGCCTCCGTAGAGAAAGCCGAAAACTGACTGTCATGATATAGTGTGAGACTAGTCAACCACTCGATGACCTATCGGAATGTTAGAATTCCTCCGCCTTAACGAAGGGCCGTTTTTTGGCCAGGCATATACGCACCCCGTGATCGGGAGAGTGCGGAGCCACCAGGGGCTATCTAGTAGCCCCACTGTCAAACTCCTATGGCTAAGTGAAAGTGTTCAAGCATTATAGTCCGGTTGCCTCGCTCGCTGCGCTATCACCTCCTTATCAGGACCAAGACATTGGGTCAAGTGTGAACACGCGTTTTTGGCGAGCACCTCCGCATTATATGCATGGGGGTTGAAGCCGATGGCTGCAATCTTTCAGGTTATACAAATGTATACATAAACGGCCACATAGGAGGCATCATACTACATTCAGGCAAAGGTATGAACACAGCCTTATAAAAACTTCATAAAAGCATTATGTTTACAATGAGAATACATATCACTCAAACACAATATTTTTTGAGCACTGGGCCTCTATCAAACGAGCACCCTCGAGAACTTCCTCGAAATAGTGTTCGGCAGCCACACGGCCTATGGCCGAACCCTGCGCCGCAACGGTGGTAGCGTCCATCTCCACCCAGTATGCTTTAACACGGGCAAGGGCCATCCGCGAGCCTTCTATGCACGCCGACCTCTTCATCGCATTAATGCGTGGCACCGCATCAAGGAGCTGCTGCACTAAGCTGAAATAGTTGTTCGGCTTAGGCCCTTCTGGCCATAGCTGATCCACAACAGACCTCATGGCGAGTCCGGACAACCTATTCAGTTCGGCCCATTCGGCTAGCTGGTCAGTCAATGAAAGCGGATGCTTTGGAATGTAGAATTGCATCCAGAACAGCTTGTCCACTTCACGATCTGTCTCACCTTGGAAGTACTTGGCCGCATTGGCAGCGCTCGCCGCCAAATCCATATACGCATCTGTCGAGCTCCACAGCCGATCCAGAGGGGTATACCGTGGATCTCCGAACTTCCTCCATAACATGAAGGGTTTTCCAGCCGCAATATCCCTGGCTTCCCGCAGCTCCTCCTTCTTCGCTCTCATAGCAGAACAGGTGTCTTTGTCTGCCGCCGCGGCCTTCTCAAGGTCCGTTGCCTTCGCTTGGTTCTCTTTCTCAAGGACCCGGCAACGGTCGGCAGTGTCTTTCAATTCTACGGGCATCTTAGCCATCTTCTCTTGGTTCTCGCAATGTGCAGCTTTCTCGGCTTTCAACTCTTCGGCCGCCTTCAAAGCAGCCGCATTACTACTCCTCGCTTGTTCCTTGGCTCGGGCAAGTTCCGCCCGCAAGGCTTTCACAGTGGCAGCTCCATCTGCAGTCACAACATATTAAAGATACTAGCATTATGATGCTCTTACTATGTGGTGTTCACCGGATAATAACACTTACCTTGTGCCTCGTCAAGCCTCTTGTTAATAAGCTCGATGTCGGCGTCTGCCGCATCCAGTTGCCATTTTAATTGGGCAAACTCCCTAGTCCGGCTAGCCACCGGAGCTACCACCACCTGCACATAAAGGCAGATTGGTTACTGCCTGGGAATTTGATCCTCTGTTCGCCGCCGTTCTCGACGACAACCAGAGTCTCAGGGGCTACTATAACATGTGCAGTACTATCACATATTATCTCACATACCTCAAAGTCTGTCAATAGACTTATAAAGGCTTCATGTAATCCACTTTTAGCGGACAAGATTCTCTCCATCACCATACCCATCAGCGTACGGTGCTCTTCTGAGATGGCCGCTCGCCCCATCAACTCCCTTAGAACGTCCGACCACACACCAGATGGCGTCGGACTCTTTCGTATGCTCTCTTCGGGAGCCTGACACTGGGGACCTTGGGGGTCTACGGGATTATCTTCTGGCCTCACCGGATCCGGAGAGGCCCTCCGCGGCGACACTTCGGAGTCGCCCTCTTCTGGAGCGGAGGAGTCCGGGGAAGGCGTTTCGCTCTCCATCATCTCTGGAAGAAGATCCCCCGAAGACGAGCTCATTTGAGAGGGGCCGAGGCCCGAACTGCAAGATAGATGCGGTGGTTATTTTCTCAGAGGAAAAAGATAACATACCCTCAATACTAAAATATTTTGGATCACTTACGACTCGTTGGAGGGCTGATCCCCCCATGGACTCTGCGCGGCAAAAGCACCCCCCAAGGAAGGACCCTCAGTGAGAGACCTCTTCTCCTGTTTGGAGGCTTCGGCTTTCGGATCCTCGGAAGAAGTCCTTTTCCTCCCCCGATTATCCTCCTTCATGGAGACGCTTGCTCCCTCTGTTGGAGCAGATAGCAATGGGGTCCCGCGTCCACCCGTATTATCTCCCTCGGTATCTTCCTTCAAGGGCTCCGGACAAGGTACGACCTCGAGCATCTTCTCCAATACCGGATTTTCCAAACCCTCAGGGAGGGGAGCGAAGCACCGGATCATCTTCGCCTTTGTTAGCCAGTCCTGGTCAAAAAGCGGACTCTCAGAAATAACTTTGAATAAAAGACATCGTGTTCATCAAGGGGATTTCTTACTTGTTCGGCAGCGCGGTTACTGCTCAGGCCTGTTGGGGAACGTAGTAATTTAAAAAATTCTCCTATGCACACGCAAGATCATGGTGATGCATAGCAACGAGAGGGGAGAGTGTGATGTACGTACCCTTGTAGACCGACAGCGGAAGCATTAGCACAACACGGTTGATGTAGTCATACGTCTTCATAGCCCGACCGATCAAGCACCGAAGCTACGGCACCTCCGAGTTCTAGCACACGTTCAGCTCGATGACGATCCCCGGACTCCGATCCAGCAAAGTGTCAGGGAAGAGTTCCGTCAGCACGACGGCGTGGTGACGATCTTGATGTACTACCGTCGCAGGGCTTCGCCTAAGCACCGCTACAATATTATCGAGGATTATGGTGGAAGGGGGCACCGCACACGGCTAAGCATATGATCACGTGGATCAACTTGTGTATCTAGGGGTGCCCCCTGCCCCCGTATATAAAGGAGCAGGGGGAGGTGCGGCCGGCCAGGAGGAGGGCGTGCCAGGAGGAGTCCTACTCCCACCGGGAGTAGGACTCCCCCCCTTTCCTAGTTGGAATAGGATTCGGGAGGGGGAAAGAGGAGAGAGAGAAGGAAGGGGGGCGCCGCCCCCCTCTCCTTGTCCTATTCGGACTAGGGGGGAGGGGTGCGCGGCCCAGCCCTGGCCACCTCTCCTCCCTTCCACTAAAGCCCACTAAGGCCCATATACCTCCCGGGGGGTTCCGGTAACCTCCCGGTACTCCGGTAAAATCCTGATTTCACCGGAACACTTTCGATATCCAAATATAGGCTTCCAATATATCAATCTTTATGTCTCCACCATTTCGTGGCTCCTCGTCATGTCCGTGATTACATCCGGGACTCCGAACAAACTTCGGTACATCAAAATGCATAAACTCATAATATAACTGTCATCAAAACCTAAAGCGTGCGGACCCTACGGGTTCGAGAACAATGTAGACATGACCGAGACACGTCTCCGGTCAATAACCAATAGCGGAACCTGGATGCTCATATTGGCTCCCACATATTCTACGAAGATCTTTATCGGTCAGACCGCATAACAACATACGTTGTTCCCTTTATCATCGGTATGTTACTTGCTCGAGATTCGATCGTCGGTATCTCAATACCTAGTTCAATCTCGTTACCGGCAAGTCTCTTTACTCGTTTCGTAATACATCATCTTGCAACTAACTCATTAGTTGTAATGCTTGCAAGGCTTATGTGATGTGCATTGCCGAGAGGGCCCAGAGATACCTCTCCGACAATCGGAGTGACAAATCCTAATCTCGAAATACGCCAACCCAACATGTACCTTTGGAGACACCTGTAGAGATCCTTTATAATCACCCAGTTACGTTGTTACGTTTGGTAGCACACAAAGTGTTCCTCCGGCAAACGGGAGTTGCATAATCTCATAGTCAGAGGAACATGTATAAGTCATGAAGAAAGCAATAACAACATACTAAACGATCGGGTGCTAAGCTAATGGAATGGGTCATGTCAATCACATCATTCTCCTAATGATGTGATCCCATTAATCAAATGACAACACATGTCTATAGTTAGGAAACATAACCATCTTCGATTAATGAGCTAGTCAAGTAGAGGCATACTAGTGACGTTTGGTTTGTCTATCTATTCACACAAGTATTATGTTTCCGGATAATACAATTCTAGCATGAATAATAAACATTTATCATGATATAAGGAAATAAAATAATAACATTATTATTGCCTCTAGGGCATATTTCCTCCAGTCTCCCACTTGCACTAGAGTGAATAGTCTAGATTACACAGTAATGATTCTAACACCCATGGAGCTTTGGTGTTGATCATGTTTTGCTCGTGGAAGAGGCTTAATCAACGGGTCTGCTATATTCAAATCCGTATGTATCTTGCAAATATCTATGTCTCCCACCTGGACTAGATCCCGGATGGAATTGAAGCGTCTCTTGATGTGCTTGGTTCTCTTGTGAAATCTGGATTCCTTTGCCAAGGCAATTGCACCAGTATTGTCACAAAAGATTTTCATTGGACCCGATGCACTAGGTATGACGCCAAGATCGGATATGAACTCCTTCATCCAGACTCCTTCGTTTGCTGCTTCCGAAGCAGCTATGTACTCCGCTTCACATGTAGGTCCCGCCACAACGCTTTGTTTAGAACTGCACCAACTGATAGCTCCACCGTTTAATATAAACACGTATCCGGTTTGCGATTTAGAATCGTCCGGATCAGTGTCAAAGCTTGCATCAACGTAACCATTTACGATGAGCTCTTTGTCACCTCCATATATGAGAAACATATCCTTAGTCCTTTTCAGGTATTTCAGGATGTTCTTGACCGCTGTCCAGTGATCCACTCCTGCATTACTTTGGTACCTCCCTGCTAGACTTATAGCAAGACACACATCAGGTCTGGTACACAGCATTGCATACATGATAGAGCCTATGGCTGAAGCATAGGGAACATCTTTCATTTTCTCTCTATCTTCTGCATTGGTCAGGGATTGAGTCTTACTCAATTTCACACCTTGTAACACAGGCAAGAATCCTTTCTTTGCTTGATCCATTTTGAACTTCTTCAAAACTTTGTCAAGGTATGTGCTTTGTGAAAGTCCAATTAAGCGTCTTGATCTATCTCTATAGATCTTAATGCCCAATATGTAAGCAGCTTCACCGAGGTCTTTCATTGAAAAACTCTTATTCAAGTATCCTTTTATGCTATCCAGAAATTCTATATCATTTCCGATTAGCAATATGTCATCTACATATAATATCAGAAATGCTACAGAGCTCCCACTCACTTTCTTGTAAATACAGGCTTCTCCAAAAGTCTGTACAAAACCAAATGCTTTGATCACATTATCAAAGCGTTTATTCCAACTCCGAGAGGCTTGCACCAGACCATAAATGGATCGCTAGAGCTTGCACACTTTGTTAGCTCCCTTTGGATCGACAAAACCTTCCGGCTAAATCATATACAACTCTTCTTGCAGAAATCCATTCAGGAATGCAGTTTTGACATCCATTTGCCAAATTTCATAATCATAAAATGCGGCAATTGCTAACATGATTCGGACAGACTTAAGCATCGCTACGGGTGAGAAGGTCTCATCCTAGTCAATCCCTTGAACTTGCCGAAAACCTTTTGCGACAAGTCGAGGTTTGTAGACAGTAATATTACCATCAGCGTCAGTCTTCTTCTTGAAGATCCATTTATTCTCAATTGCTTGCGGATCAGTGGGCAAGTCAACCAAAGTCCATACTTTGTTCTCATACATGGATCCCACCTCAGATTTCATGGCTTCAAGCCATTTTGCGGAATCTGGGCTCACCATCGCTTCTTCATAGTTCGTAGATTCATCATGATCTAGTAGCATGACTTCCAGAACAGGGTTACCGTACCACTCTAGTGCGGATCTCACTCTGGTTGATCTATGAGGTTCAGTAGTATCTTGTTCTGAAGTTTCATGATCATTATCATTAGCTTCCTCACTAATTGGTGTAGGTGTCACAGAAACAGGTTTCTGTGATGTACTACTTTCCAATAAGGGAGCAGGTACAGTTACCTCCTCAAGTTCTACTTTCCTCCCACTCACTTCTTTCGAGAGAAACTCCTTCTCTAGAAAGTTTCTGAATTTAGCAACAAAAGTCTTGCCTTCGGATCTGTGATAGAAGGTGTATCCAATAGTTTCCTTTGGATATCCTATGAAGACACATTTCTCCGATTTGGGTTCGAGCTTATCAGGTTGAAATTTTTTCACATAAGCATCGCAGCCCCAAACTTTCAGAAACGACAACTTTGGTTTCTTGCCAAAGCACAGTTCATATGGTGTCGTCTCAACGGATTGTGATGGTGCCCTATTTAACATGAATGCGGCCATCTCTAGAGCATATCCCCAAAACGATAGTGGTAAATCAGTTAGAGACATCATAGATCGCACCATATCTAGTAAAGTACGATTACGATGTTCGGACACACCATTACGCTGTGGTGTTTCAGGTGGCGTGAGTTGTGAAACTATTCCACATTGTTTTAAATGTACACCAAACTCGTAACTCAAATATTCTCCTCCACGATCAGATCGTAGGAATTTTATTTTCCTGTTACGATGATTTTCAACTTCACTCTGAAATTCTTTGAACTTTTCAAATGTTTCAGACTTATGTTTCATTAAGTAGATATACCCATATCTGCTTAAGTCATCTGTGAAGCTGAGAAAATAATGTTATCCGCCATGAGCCTCAACATTCATCGGACCACATACATCTATATGTATGATTTCCAATAAATCTGTTGCTCTCTCCATAGTACCGGAGAACAGTGTTTTTGTCATCTTACTCATAAGGCACGGTTCGCAAGTACCAAGTGATTCATAATCAAGTGGTTCCAAAAGCCCATCAGTATGGAGTTTCTTCATGCGCTTTATACCGATATGACCCAAACGGCAGTGCCACAAATAAGTTGCACTATCATTATCAACTCTGCATCTTTTGGTTTCAACACTATGAATATGTGTGTCACTACTATCGAGATTTAATAAGAATAGACCACTCTTTAAGGGTGCATGACCATAAAAGATATTACTCATGTAAATAGAACAATCGTTATTCTCTAATTTAAATGAATAACCATCTTGCATCAAACAAGATCCAGATATAATGTTCATGCTTAACGCTGGCACCAAATAATAATTATTTAGGTCTAATACTAATCCCGAAGGTAGATGTAGAGGTAGCGTGCCGACTGTGATCACATCGACTTTGGAACCATTTCCCACGCGCATCGTCACCTCGTCCTTAGTCAATCTTCGCTTAATCCGTAGTCCCTGTTTCGAGTTGCAAATATTAGCAACAGAACCAATATCTAATACACAGGTGCTACTGCGAGCATTAGTAAGGTACACATCAATAACATGTATATCACATATACCTTTGTTCACCTTTCCATCCTTCTTATCCGCCAAATACTTGGGGCAGTTTCGCTTCCAGTGACCAGTCTGCTTGCAGTAGAAGCACTCAGTTTCAGGCTTAGGTCCAGGTTTGGGTTTCTTCTCTTGAGTAGCAACTTGCTTGTCCCTTTGCCCTTTTTCTTGAAACTAGTGGTCTTGTTAACCATCAACACTTGATGCTCCTTCTTGATTTCTACCTCCGCAGCTTTCAGCATTGCGAAGAGCTCGGGAATAGTCTTATTCATCCCTTGCATATTATAGTTCATCACGAAGCTCTTGTAGCTTGGTGGCAGTGATTGGAGAATTCTGTCAATGACGCAATCATCTGGAAGATTAACTCCCAATTGAATCAAGTGATTATTATACCCAGACATTTTGAGTATATGCTCACTGACAGAACTGTTCTCCTCCATCTTGCAGCTATAGAACTTATTGGAGACTTCATATCTCTCAATCCGGGCATTTGCTTGAAATATTAACTTCAACTCCTGGAACATCTCATATGCTCCATGACGTTCAAAGCGTCGTTGAAGTCCCGATTCTAAGCCGTAAAGCATGGCACACTAAACTATCGAGTAGTCATCAGCTTTGCTCTGCCAGACGTTCATAACATCTGGTGTTGCTCCAGCAGCAGGCCTGGCACCCAGCGGTGCTTCCAGAACGTAATTCTTCTATGCAGCAATGAGGATAATCCTCAAGTTACGGACCCAGTCCGTGTAATTGCTACCATCATCTTTCAACTTTGCTTTCTCAAGGAACGCATTAAAATTCAACGGAACAACAACACGGGCCATCTATCTACAATCAAGCATAAACAAGCAAGATACTATCAGGTACTAAGTTTCATGATAAATTTAGGTTCAATTAATCATATTACTTAAAGAACTCCCACTTAGATAGACATCCCTCTAATCCTCTAAGTGATTACGTGATCCAAATCAACTAAACCATGTCCGATCATCACGTGAGATGGAGTAGTTTCATTGGTGAACATCACTATGTTGATCATATCTACTATATGATTCACGCTCGCCCTTTCGGTCTCCGTGTTCCGAGGCCATATCTGTATATGCTTGGCTTGTCAAGTATAACCTGAGTATTCCGCGTGTGCAACTGTTTTGCACCCGTTGTATTTGAACGTAGAGCCTATCACACCCGATCATCACGTGGTGTCTCAGCACGAAGAACTTTTGCAACGGTACATACTCAGGGAGAACACTTCTTGATAATTAGTGAGAGATCATCTTATAATGCTACCGTCAATCAAAGCAAGATAAGATGCATAAAAGATAAACATCACATGCAATCAATATAAGTGATATGATATGACCATCATCATCTTGTGCTTGTGATCTCCATCTTCGAAGCACCGTGGTGATCACCATCGTCACCGGCGCGACACCTTGATCTCCATCGTAGCATCGTTGTCGTCTCGCCAATCTTATGCTTCCACGACTATCGCTACCGCTTAGTGATAAAGTAAAGCATTACAGCGTGATTGCATTGCATACAATAAAGCGACAACCATATGGCTCCTGCCAGTTGCCGATAACTCGGTTACAAAACATGATCATCTCATACAATAAAATTTAGCATCATGTCTTGACCATATCACATCACAACATGCCCTGCAAAAACAAGTTAGATGTCCTCTACTTTGTTGTTGCAAGTTTTACGTGGCTGCTACGGGCTTAAGCAAGAACCAATATTACCTACGCATCAAAACCACAACGATAGTTTGTCAAGTTGGTGCTGTTTTAACCTTCGCAAGGACCGGGCGTAGCCACACTCGGTTCAACTAAAGTTGGAGAAACTGTCACCCACTAGCCACCTTTGTGCAAAGCACGTCGGGAGAACCGGTCTCGTGTAAGCGTACGCGTAATGTCGGTCCAGGCCGCTTCATCCAACAATACCGCCGAACCAAAGTATGACATGCTGGTAAGCAGTATGACTTATATCGCCCACAACTCACTTGTGTTCTACTCGTGCATATAACATCAACACATAAAACCTAGGCTCGGATGCCACTGTTGGGGAACGTAGTAATTTCAAAAATTCTCCTACGCACACGCAAGATCATGGTGATGCATAGCAACGAGAGGGGAGAGTGTGATCTACGTACCCTTGTAGACCGACAGCAGAAGCGTTAGCACAACGCGGTTGATGTAGTCGTACGTCTTCACGGCCCGACCGATCAAGCACCGAAACTATGGCACCTCCGAGTTCTAGCACTCGTTCAGCCCGATGACGATCCCCGGACTCTGATCCAGCAAAGTGTCGGGGAAGAGTTCCGTCAACACGATGGCGTGGTGACGATCTTGATGTACTACCGCCGCAGGGCTTTGCCTAAGCACCGCTACATTATTATCGAGGATTATGGTGGAAGGGGGCACCGCACACGTCTAAGAATATGATCACGTGGATCAACTTGTGTGTCTAGCGGTGCCCCCTGCCCCCGTATATAAAGGAGCAGGGGGGGGTGCGGCCGGCCAGGAGGAGGGCGTGCCAGGAGGAGTCCTACTCCCACCGGGAGTAGGATTCCCCCCCTTTCCTAGTTGGAATAGGATTCGGGAGGGGGAAAGAGGAGAGAGAGAAGGAAGGGGGGGCGCCCCCCCTCTCCTTGTCCTATTCGGACTAGGGGGAGGGGCGCGCGGCCCAGCTCTGGCCTCCTCTCCTCTCTTCCACTAAAGCCCACTAAGGCCCATATACCTCCCGGGGGTTCCGGTAACCTCCCGGTACTCCGGTAAAATTCCTATTTCACCCGGAACACTTCCGATATCCAAATATAGGCTTCCAATATATCAATCTTTATGTATCGACCATTTCGAGACTCCTCGTCATGTCTGTGATCACATCCGGGACTCTGAACAAACTTCAGTACATCAAAATGCATAAACTTCGGTACATCCGGGACTCTGAACAAACTACGGGTTCGAGAACAATGTAGACATGACCGAGACACGTCTTCGGTCAATAACCAATAGCGGAACCTGGATGCTCATATTGGCTCCCACATATTCTACGAAGATCTTTATCGGTCAGACCGCATAACAACATACGTTGTTCCCTTTGTCATCGGTATGATACTTTCCCGAGATTCGATCGTCGGTATCTCAATACCTAGTTCAATCTCGTTACCGGCAAGTATCTTTACTCGTTTTGTAATACATGATCTTGCAACTAACTCATTAGTTGTAATGCTTGCAAGGCTTATGTGATGTGCATTAGCGAGAGGGCCCAGAGATACCTCTCCGACAATCGGAGTGACAAATCCTAATCTCGAAATACGCCAACCCAGCATGTAACTTTGGAGACACCTATAGGGCTCCTTTATAATCACCCAGTTACGTTGTGACGTTTGGTAGCACACAAAGTGTTCCTTCGGCAAACGGGAGTTGCATAATCTCATAGTCATAGGAACATGTATAAGTCATGAAGAAAGCAATAGCAACATACTAAACGATCGGGTGCTAAGCTAATGGAATGGGTCATGTCAATCACATCATTCTCCTAATGATGTGATCCCATTAATCAAATGACAACACATGTCTATGGTTAGGAAACATAACCATCTTCGATTAACGAGCTAGTCAAGTAGAGGCATACTAGTGACGTTTGTTTTGTCTATGTATTCACACAAGTATTATGTTTCCGGATAATACAATTCTAGCATGAATAATAAACATTTATCATGATATAAGGAAATAAAATAATAACATTATTATTGCCTCTAGGGCATATTTCCTTCAAGGCCCTCGTCCTTGGTAATATCCGGACATTCCACTTGGGGTCTGAAGAATGACTTGTACATCTCCTCGTGCGTCAGGACGAGGAAACTTTGAATGGCACGTGGCCCCTCTAGGTTGAACTCCCACAAATGCTGGGGCCGGCGTTTGCAAGGCTGGACTTGGCGAACCAGCATAACATGTATTACCGCAACCAAATTGAAATTTCCCTCGAAGAGATCTCGGATGCGGCTTTGCAGTATAGGCACGTCCTTGGCTGGACCCCAGCTCAGACCCCTACTAATACATGACATCAGTTGTGGTGGGGGGGCCGAGCAGAAAGCGGGGGCAACCACCCACTTGGTACTTCTGGGAGCCGTGACGTAAAACCACTCTCGTTGCCATAATTCGGGCACCTATGGAAAGGAACCTCTCGGCCATGGAGCTCCTGCCATCTTCCCTATTGATGCTCCTCCGCACGCTGCTTGTGCCCCTCGATCATCTTCAGCCTTACTTCAAAAGTCTTGAGCCACAGGCCGAAGTGAGGGGTAACGTGGAGAAAGGCCTCACACACGACAATAAATGTCGTGATGTGGAGAAAGGAGTCCGGGGCTAGATCGTGGAAATCGAACCCGTAATAGAACATCAAGCCCCTGACGAAAGGATCGAGAGTGAGGCCTAGACCTTAGAGGAAGTGGGAGACGAACACAACATTCTCATTGGGTTCGGGAGTAGGGACGACCTTCCCTCTAGCAGGCAGCCGATGCGAAACCTCGGCGGTCAGATATCTAGCCTCCCTCAGTTTCTTAATGTCCTCTTCCGTAATGGAAGAGGGCGTCCATCGGCCTTGAAGGCGAGATGCGGACATGGTTGAAGGTCCGGAGAACCTAACCTGAGCTTTGGGTGTTAGAACTCGAGGCGGGGGAAGGGTTTGGTTGAGCACGGGTGGGAAAAGGCGAAAACCTTGTCCCCTTATAAAGAGGGTGAATATCAAGCGTCCTCTCAGTAGCCGTTTAGGACTTACCTATAATCTAGGAGTCCTAGACACGGTTGGGTTACCCAAGAACCGCATTAATGAGAATCCCGTAATCAGGGGAACACGATCTCCACTTTGGCAAGACGTGTCAAGAAACCGCCTCGCGTTATGTGTGGAGCGGGTTATGAGAAATAGTTCGAATAATCACCGGGCCATGGCATGACGTCATGTTACCAAAACAAGCTAGCAGATTAGATCTGCGGAGACATTATTATCTCTATGGAGAAATGTGGAACTTATTTTGCAGGGTCGGACACTATCCTCGTATTCAAATTCTTCTGTGATGTATTCAGAGAAGAAACCCGCCTTGCAATGCCGAAGACAACTGCACGCCGGACTCATCGTCATTGAAGCCTAGTTCAGGGGCTACTATGGGAGTCCTGGACTAGGGGGTCTCCGGACAGCTGGACTATCTCCATTGGCCGGACTGTTAGACTATGAAGATACAAGATTGAAGACTTCGTCTCGTGTCCGGTTGGGACTCTACTTGGCGTGGAAGGCAAGCTAGGCAATACGTATATGGATATCTCCTCCTTTGTAACCGACCTTGTGTAACCCTAACCCTCTCCGGTGTCTATATAAACTGAAGGGTTTTAGTCCGTAGGACAACAATCACAACATACAATCATACCATAGGCTAGCTTCTAGGGTTTGGCCTTTCTGATCTTGTGGTAGATCTACTCTTGAAACACCCATATCATCAATATCAATCAAGCAGGACGTAGGGTTTTACCTCCATCAAGATGGCCCGAACCTGGGTAAAACTTCGTGTCCCTTGCCTCCTGTTATCATCCGGCCTAGACGCACAGTTCGGGACCCCCTACCCGAGATCCGCCAGTTTTGACACCGACAGACATCAACGTGTTACTTTGGCGACGTCGTCGGGGAAGAGGCTCCGGCTGGGTGGCGGACGGAGGAGGGTGTGGGGCTTCGCGAGTTTTGCTGGCCTCGATGTATGAATGGGTGGGCGGATGGGACTTAGGACGTGCTTGTCCGAAATGTGGGGTAAGTTACGAAAGTACCCCCACCGATTTGAGGTGGTTGTTTTGGTTCAGGGGTATCACAGGCATTTTGCGTGTCGGGATTTCACAGGAGGTGTCTTGGGGATATACCCCGCGGCATGACCCGACCGGAGTTATAACCCGGCTTGGACTTGGTAAACCGGCAGATGGTAAACCGGCAGAGAGTTAAGACAGACAGTTAAGACAGATGGTTATAACGGATGGTAATCCGGCAGATGATAACCTGACATGTGTTAAGTCAGATGATAACCCGGCAGGTGTTAAGTCAGATGATAACCTGGCAGGTGTTAAGTCAGATGATAACCCGGCAGGTGTTAAGTCAGATCATAACCCGGCACACAGTCATAACCTGGCAGACAGTCATAACCCGGCAGACAGAGTCGCCTGGGTTAACAAGCCTCAGACGTTAACCACATAGATGCGTTAGCCTCACGACAAGTCCTCACACTAGGACATCTGCCATGACAATTCCACAACAGTTGGCGCCCAACGTGGGGCCTGCACATGGTGATGTTGAGTTTTTGGAGGGATTTTTCCAAGGGATCGAGAAACTCGCAATTCATTGGATGGAGAAGACCGGCGAATCCATTGAGTTATGATCATAGTCATGATTAACTTTGGAGCAACAGATACGAGTTTGAGACAAGAAATTAGGGTTGTTGTACGCGCCACCGCATCGTCCGTTCCAGACAAGGACTGTAGGGTGATTTACCTACAGCGTTGCAACTAATTGAGACCGATAGAAATTTGGAGCCGGTCGATTGGTTGGCTGCTGCCTTCGCGTCCTATATGCAGCACTGGAGATAGATCTCATTCGGCATGTGTGCAAATCATCAGAGGCTCCATCCTAATCCGCCGAGTTCTACTACTGTTCCCAAGACGTGGGAATCAACCGGCTGCTGCTAGTACCTTTTTTCCTGGTGTGAAGAATAGTCAAATCCGAAAAATCAACTAGTGACCAAGACTAGTACTACTTGAGTAATGTACTAGTACTAGATCAGATTACTACATCCATCCGAGTCAGAAGAATCCAAGAGCTGTTGGCAGATCATCGTCAGGGTATTTTTCAAAGAAAGAAACAAAAAAGGGGGTGGGGTCCATGAGTTGGAAGAAGACTCAGACATGGATGATAAATTAACTATGACCCGGACTAGCAGGCAACCTTGGCTGATCGCTAATGAGTCGTCGCCATGGCCTTCCGCTGTCGCGGCCTTTTTTCCGAGCCGTTCTCGCCAAGTGACTCTGCCTCCGCCCCGCGTTGTGTCGAGTTAGCCTCCACTCCGAGCTGCTGTGCCTCGAGCTGCAGTCCTCACCTACGAGCGATCGCAGCTGTCGTACCTGATTCAAAACTGCTGCAGCATCTGCCTCAACCCGCCGCCATTCCCCGCGGTCACCTCTGTCAACTCACCGAGCCGCCTCTACTGCGGGTTTGCCCCTACTTCAAGTTGCCCAGGCTTCACCCTGCGTTAGTCCGCCTCTGCTGATATGGTCACAGACGTGCCACAAGCCGCAAGCCGTCTCGACCGCTGCGTCGGGCCGTCGACCACCGGGGTTGCCTCCGTCAGTCACTTCTGCTCGAGTTATCAAGCTGCACTTGCGGCCGCGCACTTTGAGCTGCCGGCTGCAGTCGCGCCTAAGCCGCCTCCGCTTCAAGTCGCCGTCACCATTTTACCAAGTGACCGACGCCTCTTTGTCGCCTCTAAACCGTCCAGCCGCCTTACGCCGCTGATGATGAGCCGCCACTTCTAACACTGAGCCGGTAGCTGTCTCTGCCTTGAGCTAACCGCCTTCGAGTCGCCACCATCCGCCTGGCCGGGTATACTTCAGTCACCGCTGCGAGCCGCCGTCACCTCGGTGATTCGCTGTGTACCGCCGTTCGCTTCTGCCGAGAGCCACCTCAACCTCACTATGCCGGCTTCCGTGACGTGGCCGTCGTTGGCACTCATCTGCCTTCGAGTCACCTATGCTTGACTTTGCTCTGCGGTCGCTGGTTTTGGCCGTCGTCCCTTTGTATGATGAGGACTTTGCCACTTCGCTGCCGTATGGAGCCATCTCTCGCGTCTACAGCCGCCATCGGGTCCCCTGTATGAGCTAAACCGTCGCACCGCCTCCGTGCAACTCGGCCGTAGCGACCCTTGCCAGTAAGCCGCCGCGGGTTAAACCGCCGCCCCGACCGGGTCACCTCTAGCGCGCCAATCTCAACCCGCGACGGCTGCCGTGGCCTGAGCTGCCTTGCCTCATTCCTCTGGCTACTGCGCTAAGCCGTTCTGGCAAGCCGCCGCTGTAACCCGTCGGTACGTTTTCTCGCTACTGTGACCGCGACTCTGCCTCCGCCAGTGAACCGGCCTACAACTACAGAGCCGCCGCCCTATTGCCATGCTTTGAACCGCCCTTGCTGTATCCGCGGGGGCACGCTGAGCCGGCCTACTGATTTCTTTCAATGCTACAGCCGTTGACGAGCCTCTACAATTGTTGGAGGTGTTTGAAGCACTGTATAACATGGATGCGTGCAAGGTCTTTCAGTTTTTCCAAGCAGTACGGAAATCCATCGAGTTATGTAGGCTATGTGAGATGATCAGAAAAGGGGTGTAGCTTGTGTATGGTCAACCTTCTCAAATTCTCCTTTGACTCCAAGTGTGAGAACAGAGAAGAGGTTTCAAGACTTTCAACTGCACCTTCAAAGATTCAATTATCAAATTACAATGATCAAAATTCTCAAAGGGTATCTCCTGACGCTACTTATGGATCATCGGCCGTGCGGACAAATCAGGTGATATTCATCTAAGTATATTTTCTTGACACATTGTTTTTTATCTAGGAACAATTACTTTGGTCCATAATATATTTTGTGCAGGACAATGATTCATGATAAAGGTGGTGCCAGGCCATGCCTATGGAGTATGTGTTAGCATCATCATGCGCTAGCATCCGCACCCACTTGTTGTTGTACGGGTGTCGGGGATATACCCCGCCATATGATCCGGCCGGAGTTATAACCCGACTGGGAAATGGTAAACCGGCAGATGGTAAACCGGCAGGGAGTTAAGACAGAAAGTTAAGACAAATGATTATAACGGATGGTAATCCGGCAGATGATAACCCGGCAGGTGTTAAGTCAGATGATAACCCGGCAGGTGTTAAGTCAGATGATAACGTGACAGGTGTTAAGTCAGATCATAACCTGGAAGATAGTCATAACCCGGCAGACAATCATAACCTGGCAGACAGAGTCACCTGGGTTTAACAAGCCCGAGACGTTAAGAAGCCCAAGATGTTAAAGCCCATGAACAGAAGTCAAAATAGTTTAAGTCTTAATCCGAGTTGGACTCTACATGTAGCCCGCCCCTTCAACATATATAAGAAGGGGCAGGGCACCCCAAAGGGGGGAGAAAATAATCTTAAGGGTTAGTCATAACTAGGAGAGCCGGTTTATGGCGACTCCCTAGTGAAGATAATGAGACCTAGCCACAAATAGCATGTAGGGTTGTTACTGGATGATGTTTCCCGGGGCAAGAAGCTGTCTAAACCTTTGTCTTGTGTTGTGTCTCTCGATTCCGCTCAACCCCTCTCAAGCTACCACATAGATGCGTTGGCCTCACGACTAAGTCCTCACACTAGGACATTTGCCATGACAATTCCACGACAAGGTGGGAGTTTTCGCGCGCGTTGTAATTTTGGAATAGCAAGGCACGGGTTGAGATGGAGGGAGTTGTCGGAGCACAACGAGACAAAGATATATCTTAAATATTTTAGGCTAACAAGGCGTGGGTTGAAATTTCCGGACAAGCCTAACGTGTACTGTACCAAATCAATTCGCACTACAAATGTCATTCAAAACTTTGAATTCATGTTATGTTCAATTAAAATATTTCTCTACGTGTATAATGCATGCAACCTATTACTCAAAAGAATGTTTTAGTGCATTCCAAATGTATATACTACCGCTTCAATATGAACTAAATTTGAATTCATTTCTCTATTTGAATAATATCTACAATAATGATTGTTGTGAAGTCAAAGCATTTGAATTCGTTTCTCTATTTTAATAAGATCTACAATTTTCATTATTGTCAAGTTAAACCATCGTTTGTGTATTATCTTCACAGCACACCACATGATTAGTCTCGAGTTACTTATGAAATGTGTGTACTATATGAACTCGAACTCGATTTTTTGAATCCACTTTATGTTGATTTCAAATCATAGTATATTTCAAGCTCTAGTTAGATCTTCACAAACTAAACCATGTCTCATATGTATAATGTGTTTATCACATTATGTATGGTTCCCCGCCCCCCTACGCTTACAAGTATTTAGATGTGAGTTGCAAACACCACACATTACCACAAATTCAAATAAAATGTGAGAATGTTCGATATATAGTATTTTTTAGATTGTTCGATATTAAGTTGTAAGCTGCAAACGCCACACATTATCACAAATTCAAATAAAATGTGAGATTGTTCGATGTATAGTATGGTTTAGATTGTTCGACATTTAGCTGTGAGTTGCAAACGCCATGCATCATCACATTATGGTATAACATGTGCAAAACCACAAGACGCGTATCACCGCTATATTCATGCATTCATATGTTTAAAACACTATGATCTCCTATTCAAATATATGAATCCACTTTCATATCAAATTATGATCTTTGTTAGTCTCTTACACCCACACAATCCTCTAACCTTTGTAGCTACCACTAACTTTCTCTCTTGCATGCACACGCCCTCCTCGTCCTCCCCTCCCTCAGCATTCTATCCATCGCGCACATTCATTTTTTTTCTTTAGGTCATTCTCCCACAGTCTCTGCAACTCCTTTTCGACACACACCGATCGATAAACCTGTCCAGCGATGTCTGCCTACAACATACACACGCACCTTCAATCTCCTCCTTTATGTGCCCTTGCCTCGTGTCTCTCCTACGGTCCCACACACGTGTAAACTCTCACCCCTCTTTTCATTGATCTCACAATCGCACACTCCTCCCCCTATCTAGCTACTAGCTGGGCCTCTCGCACCACCTCCTAGCTCCATTCTCTCTGTCTATCCGTCTCGCCGGGCCTTATTTGCCTCTAACAAATGGATGTACACTGACCGCTCACCCATTATACATATAGCTAGCTACGTCCTTATAACTCGTTTTCCCCATGCGTCGATCGATCTACCTCATTAGTTATGTCTCTCCCTTCCTCCGACAAACAACAATTGATCTACCGATCTAGTTAGGTTTGCTTACCAAACACATGGTTCCCCTTCATCATCCATGGATGTGTCCCGACAGACCTATCATGCACAGGCACACACAGAAACACATCCCCACTCTTATTGATAATATTGCAGTTCCACCCTCAGTTTGTCTAGTAGGCCTCGCCCACCATCTTCGAGAAGCAACTCCATCACCCATCCAACACTCTACCCCTCTCCCTCCCTCTCTCTCCTCTCTCTCTCTCTCTCTCTCTCTCTCTGTGTCCCATCCTATTTCCCGTCCTTCAATTATGTATGGATGTCGACCGATCTCCCTCAAGACATTGCCGGGCCTCTCCTTCTCAACACATATACGAGTCGTTCTACCTCTATAGTTAGGCATCTGCCTACCCCTCCCCCCACCCCCTCCCACACACACACACACACACCGATACATCGAGCGCTCTAGTCATGTCTCCCT
>NC_057794.1:452899305-452934915 GCF_018294505.1 Triticum aestivum
CTGCCACACACAAACTTGACCCGTGCCCTCTAACGTTCCGGTAGCTAGGTTAGTCGCCCTATATCTTTGACTTGCACACACACACACAATTTCAATGGCCCTCTTCATCGATCTCGCACCCACCCACTTGACCCTCTCTTCGACTCTATCGATATCTATGACCCCTCCCTCTCCTCTCGTGGATCGCCCGACCCTCTATATATGATATGGATAGGCCTCCATTTGACACACATTACATGCAAAATTTTGTTTGAGATGTCATCGACACATATTCCCACAAATACATTCACGAAATCAACCTACACCCCCCAAACAAAAAACACTCACGAACGCACAAGCCATTTGTCTAGGTTTGTATCTCTCTCACACACACACATGTAGGTGGGGAACGTGCACGAAGAGAAGGGGTGCACGCACGGCGCACGTACTCCTGTCTCTTTCCCAACCACACCCGCACGGGTACACGGTGGAGCTCATTTCTGTACGAAAAGGCAGCCCACGTGGTAATTTGACACGTGTACTGGTTGTCCACTAGATGGAGGGAGGATCGTCTACCACGGGTGAAGAAATAAATTGCGACTTGACGCGTTATGTTAAAAAAGAGGCAAACCATGTGGGGCCTACCTTAGAGGCAAGGCTCTATACACTGGAGTACTTTTTATGTGTCCCGTCAACTCGCAGAACGAGGAGAAGCTTGCCTATACACCGTCTCCCCCGCCCACGGGCGCGGTGGCTCGCAGGATGAGGTGAAACTTGCTTACTATGCCTTACGCCGCTCCCTCGCCCACGCGCGCAGTGGCTCGTAGGACGAGGAGAAAATTTTACTAGTACTCCCTCCGTTTACTCCTCGTCCCTACCTTGGTTAGAGAGATTGTCATATTGTTTGGAATATATGTCCTTTAGTAGATTTCAATATGAACTACTAGTACATACTCCAAACACTGATGTATATAGACGTATTTTAGAGTGTAGATTCACTCATTTTGCTCCGTATGTAGTCCATCTTGAAACGGACGTAATAGTACGCACTCTCCCTTGCCCCTTGACCCTCGCCACGTGGTGGACGTGCAGCAATTCATTCGGTCTCATATAGCCAGAACGATATATACCGCAGTACCATTATTGCTCGACTTCCCGAAGAGGCAAAGAGCCAATCGCAAGGTTAATAGTTTGGAGATGCCAAGCGCAAGGTCTATAGGAGAACAAGTAGTAGGTGCCGCGTCATTTATAAATAAAGTTGTAGTGTGAGGTGGGCCATGTAATCACTGAGCCTGCGTGTTTTCACTGCTCTTGCACTCCTGCGCCGTAAGAATGGAGAAAATTTTAATCTAGTAGTACCTCCTTTCGCCGAAAGCGTGGGACATCCAGCGGTCCTACCACCTTAGTAATAATGACCAATGAGCCGTCAAATCACATAGACCCAGCAGTAAGTTGGACGGACGAAGCAACCATCACTCTTTAATCCGCTTCTCCCTTCAACGTAGGCGCCAGTGAGAGGTCGCATCCGCTCTACCCGGGCATGAATGCGGCACCGATTCTTTGGAGCGGCACTGACCGTTTCAGGCGGGAAGCGCGCGCGGGCGATGGAGGGGCTTTGGGTGGGCCAGGCTAGTTAGGAGCGGGCGTGGCAGCTGTCCGCCTGTCCCTATCGGACGCCCGGAAACGAGAGGATGCACCGACTCTCGCGGCTAAAATCATACACTACACACCAGCTCTCTGTAGGAGTAGGTCGATATGTCGCTCTCTCTAACACACACATGTTGTTAAACACACACACGCACACATAGGTTCATAGAATAGGAAAATCGTGCGAGTGCGAAGCCACGGGAAGTGAGATACAAATGGAGTACGTACAAGAAGAGAAGAGGTGACGAATATTCCATCAAACCTGGACTGAGGAGTAGTACTTCCTTCGTATAGGTGTTAAGTCATCCTACGGAAATCAGATATTCCCAAAATGTTTAGGCGTTGTCCATTAACTTCGCATCTCAATTCCCTCCTGGCCTCGTTGCTAGCGAGCGTTGTTACTTAGGGAGCGTTTGGATCCTTAGCAAGAATAGCTTATAGCATAGCCGGGCAAGGTTAGGCATTTGGAACTGTTAAAAGATGCTAGCTTTTGTGGGCTAGCTAGCTTGGGTGGGCTAGAAAAACCTTGCTCGCTCAGGAGAGCCAGATCGGCTCGCTTCCGACGACAAACTTCGGGTAGTAGTAACATAGACTAGTAACATATGCATGTTGTACTAGTCCAAGCTACTCACCACTATGACCAGCCTAAGCAATGTACCAAACGCTCCATACTCTGCCTTGTTATCTCCCCCAGAAACCCAATGCATGGAGCGCAACTACGCGTTGATCAAAGAAATCAATGTCGGCTTGCATGCGATTTAATACGTGGCCCTGCATGGTAGCTAAAACGGCATCTCTTAGTTGTTTGGATTAATTGTTGCTGAGGGAGTCCTGGATTAGGGGGTCTCCGGACAGCCGGACTATATCCTTTGGCCGAACTGTTGGACTATGAAGATACAAGATTGGAGACTTCGTCTCGTGTCCGGATGGGACTCTACTTGGCGTGGAAGGCAAGCTAGGCAATACAGATATGTATATCTCCTCCTTTGTAACCGACCTTGTGTAACCCTATCCCCCTCTGGTGTCTATATAAATTGGAGGGTTTTAGTCCATAGGACAACATACAATCATACCATAGGCTAGCTTCTAGGGTTTAGCCTCTCTGATCCCGTGGTTGATCAACTCTTGTAATACTCACATCATCAAGAATAAATCAAGCAGGACGTAGGGCTTTACCTCCATCAAGAGGGCCCGAACCTGGGTAAAACATCGTGTCCCCTGCCTCGTGTTACCATCCGCCTTAGACGCACAGTTCGGGACCCCCTACCCGAGATCCGCCGGTTTTGACACCGACATTGGTGATTTCATTGAGAGTTCCTCTGTGACGTTGCCATAAGGAAGGATGCCTCATCTCATTGTTAAAAACAACATTACCACAAGGGGAGCTCTGGCTGTCGGCCAAACTCTCCGGCTAGGCAGTTTCGTCATGACCGCCTGTTCGGCTGCTGCACTGATGATGACTTGTTGTGTCATCAAAAACAGCCTCCACGTCAGCTCGTAATTCGCCAAGTAGATGGATCCAATGGAGCTCTCTTCCCTAAACGAACTCTTAGATCGCATCGCCGCCTTGGGAGTCGCTACAAACTATGAACGGATTGGGCTTAAACCCGATCGAAGGGAGATTAACTCTCCACCGGTCACCCATCATGTTGCGGTGGTGGAGGAACAATGCAGCGATTCTTCCTCTATCTTGAGGACTAACTATGTCCGAATTCCTGAGCTCTCCGAGCCGGATACCCATTTACGGGAGGACATCACCCAAACCCCGAACCTAGAGTCAGGCAGCGAGCCAGACTCATCGGGCAACATACCGGAATCCGAACTTCCAAGATCGGAAACCCCTCGGCCCCTGGGTCCCAGATCGGGTAGGGGTCCAGACTCAAATCCACCCACCCACCCAAACATAAATGATCTTTCCCACATCACGCAAGAGCCCCATGAAATAGTACATCATTATTGGGCCAGATTCCTCCTTGTCATGAACAAGGTTAAGGACTGTCGCGAGGAAGACACAGTCTCACTTTTCTGCAATAACTGCACGGACAAGGGAATCCTTAACGCCATAAGTCGTCGTGACATATCACGCTTCGCCGACTTGGCATCCATAGTATGAAAGTACTGTGCGATGGAAAGTGCCTGGAAAACTGAAACGAAATTTTGGGATAATCCGGCTGGGAATATGCACCCAGTCCGAGGTAAAAGGGTGCACTATCATAAGACACCTGAGTTCATTACAAAGAAACAAAAACCCTCTACAGGGCACGGAACCGTAGTGGAGGGATGGCTTAACGGACCCTGCAAAATTCATAGCACAGCGGATACAATACCAACCCACAGCCTTAGAGCATGTTGGATACTCCGGCAGGTGGCCAAAAGTGGTGAGGATCTTCTTATCCCAAATACCACAGAGCACCATCCCGTGGATAACAATACGGTTTTAACAGTCTTTGAGACCTTCGCGTCAAATAATAGGCGCAAGCGAACACTCCGCAGCATTGCCGAAATCTGCCACATAGCAGCAATAAATCCATGGAGTGACACGGCTATTACCTTCAATGCCAGTGACGAACCTAAATTCCGAACAACAAGAGCACCAGCCGCACTGGTCCTCAGTCCAATCGTGGACGGCTTTCGACTCACCAAAGTACTCATGGACGGCGGCAGCGGATTAAACCTCATCTATGAGGAAACTCTTCAAAAAATGGAAATAGACTGGAACCGCATTGAGCAAAGTAGAACAACCTTCAGAGGAATCATACCCAGTCGGGAAGCACGATGCGCTGGGAAAATCACACTAGATGTGGTATTCAGTACGTGAGAGATCTATAGGTCCGAAGAAATCACATTTCAGGTGGCCTTGTTCAGCAGTGGATAACACGCCCTTTTAGGACGTGAGGCGTTCACGATCTTCCAAGCTGTACCCCATTATGGGTGCATGACGCTCAAAATGCCCGGGCCCAACGGAATCATCACTCTCGCCAGTGATCCGGGCACAGCCCTCCGTGCCGAAAACAAAACAGCCGCACTGGCCCTCGAGGCATTATCCGAAACCCTCTCGGCCGAGGAATTAACCACGCTACGCTCCATAGTGGACAGGGACGATGTGATACTCGACAAGAGATCCAAGTCCACCTCTTTTAAACCAGCGGATGAAATAGTCAAATTCCAAGTCCACCCAACGGACCCTACAAAAACAGCCTCCATCGGGGCACAGTTAAACCCCGCCGTGGACGCTGCACTATGAGAGTTCCTGCGCGAGAATTGGGACATATTTGCCTGGCATCCCTCAGACATGCCAGGAATCCCACGCAGGCTGGCCGAGCATAGCCTCAATATCCTAAAGGGATTCAAGCCGGTCAAGCAAGCTCTTCGGCGTTTCTCCGAACCTAAGAGACAGGTCATGGGAGAGGAACTAGCCAAATTATTGGAGGCCGGATTCATCAGAGAAATAAAACACCCGGACTGGCTAGCAAACCTAGTGATGGTACCAAAGAAGGATAAATCCTGGCGCCTTTGTGTCGATTTCAAGGACCTCAATAAAGCTTGCCTAAAGGATCCCTTCCCCCTCCCCCGCATTGATCAAATTATTGATGCTACCGCAGGACACGAGTCATTGTGTTTCCTCGACGCATACTCCGGTTAGCACCAAATCAAGATGGCGGAGTCCGACCAAGCCGCAACGGCATTCATCACACCATACGGTCCCTTCTGTTTCAACACAATGCCTTTTGGGTTCAAAAACGCTGGCGCAACATATCAGCGCATGATTCAGACATGTCTGGAGAAAGAAATCGGCAAAACAGTAGAGGCATATGTAGATGATGTGGTCATCAAAACTAAACACGTCGACTGTCTGATAGACGACTTGAGGCTCACATTCGACAACCTCCGAACATACGACATCAAGCTCAATCCGGAAAAATGCGTTTTCGGCGTACCAGCCTTAAAGCTCCTAGGTTTCATTGTCTCCAGTAGAGGTATTGATGCTAATCCGTCTAAAATCCAAGCTTTGTGATAGTTGGCTACCCCAACAGACCTCAAACAAATCCAGAAGTTAACTGGATGTGTGGCGGCTCTAAGCCGCTTTATCTCCCGCTTAGGAGAAAAGGTATTACCCCTTTATCGCCTCCTTCGGCGCACTGAACACTTTGAGTGGACGGATGCTGCCACAGCCAGATTGGAAGAAATAAAAGCCATACTGGCAACCAACCCAATCCTGGCCACGCCAAACATTGGCGAACCAATGCTATTATACATTGCGGCAACTCATCAAGTTGTAAGCGCAGTGCTCGTCGTCGAACGAGAAGCGGACGGACATAAATTCCCTCTTCAAAAGCCGGTATATTATGTATCCATTGTCCTCACTCCATGCAAATCACGGTACCCACATTATCAAAAGATAGCCTATGTGGTATTCATGGCATCCCAGAAACTGCGACACTACTTTCAAGAGTGTTCGACTACAGTAGCCTCGGAGGTGCCACTCAATGATATTATAAACAACCGCGACGCCACGGGCCGGATTGCCAAATGGGCCATTGAGCTCCTCCCATTCGACATAACATACAAACCCCGGCGAGCCATTAAATCGCAAGTATGGGCCGACTTTATCGCCGAATGGACGGAAGCCGAACTCCCTAAAGAGTACGGCGCATACTCCAATTGGATTATGCACTTCAACGGCTCCAAAATGCTGGCTAGACTAGGGGCTGGTGTCGTCCTGACTTCCCCAACTGGAGATACAGTTCAATACGTACTGCAGATACTGTACACAGACTCCAACAATGCAACCGGATACGAAGCCCTGTTACACGGTCTTCGGATGGCAGTTTCCATGGGCATTCAGCGCCTGGAGGTGCATGGGGATTCGAACCTCGCAATATCCCAAATAAAAGAAGACTTTGATGCCATGGATCCGAAGATGGCGGCCTATCGTAACGCCGTCCTAAAGATGTCAGCTTGGTTCGAGGGGCTCGAATTTCACCATGTGGCTCGGGAAAACAATCAGGCGGCGGATATCCTCACCCGCATCGGCACAAAACAGGATGCGGTCCCCCCCAACATCTTTTTAGAGAGGTTGTTTAAGCCATTCGTGGTATGGGAGGGGGACACCGACAATATTAGTTCGAACCCGGCCAACACACTCGATACCGGACACTCTGACATAATCGGAGGCTTTGCCACCGAAATAACACCTTCAGCCCATGTAATAATGGCCATCGTAGCCCTGTGGACAGAACCATTCCAGGCCTACCTAACTAGGCAGGAACTTCCGGAGGACCAAAATGAGGCACGCTGCATAGTGTGGCGATCTAAGGCCTACAGGGTCCATGAGGAAGAATTGTATAAAAAAAGCACTACCGGAGTCCTTCAAAGGTGCATCTCCGAAGAGGAAGGGCGGAACCTTTTGGCAGAAATTCACGCCGGACTCGGCGGCCACCACGCCGCAGCCCAGGCTCTTGTAAGCAAAGCCTTCCGTACAGGATTCTATTGGCCGACGGCCCGGGCAGATGCACAGGACTTGGTCCAACGCTGCGCCGGTTGCCAGCTTTTTACAGATCAAAGCCACATGCCACCCACCGCCCTCCAAACAATCCCCATTACGTGGCCCTTTGCGGTCTGGGGGCTTGACATGCTTGGACCCCTTAAAGGGGGAACGCACAAGAAAAAATACTTACTGGTCATGGTGGATAAATTCACCAAATGGATAGAAGCCAAACCTATTAAAACAGCCGAATCTGGACCGGTGATAGACTTCATATCCGGGGTCGTACACCGTTATGGCATCCCCCACAGCATCATCACTGACAACGGCACGAACTTCACGGCCGATGAGGTAAAACTCTGGTGCAGCAAAATAGGTATCAAGCTCAATTATGCTTCAGTCTATCACCCACAAACCAACGGCCAAGTTGAGCGAGCAAACGGTCTTATAATGAGCAGCATTAAACCCAGATTAGTGCGGTCCTTAACGAAGTCTAACACGCACTGGGTAGAGGAGCTCGACTCCGTACTCTGGGGGCTGCGGATCGCGCCGAATCATAGTACCGGATATACACCCTTCTTTATGGTGTACGGTGGAGAGGCAGTCTTGCCCTGTGACATAATTCATGACTCACCTCGAGTGCGCATGTATGAAGAAAGAGAAGCCGAGCTCGATCGGCATGACAGTCTGGACACCCTGGAGGAGGAGTGCGACATGGCAAAATCCCGTTCCACATTTTATCAGCAACAGGCTCGTAGATACCAAAGCAGAGAAGTACGGGCCAAAACTTATAACATTGGCGAACTAGTTCTACGTCTGCCGGATAAGAAAAAGAACAAGCTCGAGCCCAAATGGGAAGGTCCCTTCCTTATTGACCAAGTTCTGACTGGTGGAGCGTACCGTCTGCGGGATGCATCGACTAATCGACTCGAGCCGAACCCATGGAACGCGGCCAGGCTCCGAAGATTCTACGCCTAGCGCTGGACTCTATGTTCGTCTCCTTCCTCTGTCCATTTTTTGCATATACATTATCTCTCTTGTTTTTATTTCTTTCTTTCTTTTATTCTTTCTCTAGGCCTTCAAGGGCCAACTTGTGCCTCGCTTGCACATTATAGATGCGCTAGCCACGCTCATCATACCTAGGGACTTCTTTCAGAGAAGCTTAATTATTTATCTGGGACTAATGCCCCACACATGTGTTATACTTCCGCATGTACCTTTTTCGCCATTATATGCATCAATATGACTTAAGTTTTGGCCAAGCTGGGTTGCCTGGCTCTTGTATTTATGCCCTACGTTCCTGTTAATTCAGTTAGGGCATAAGGGGAGCACCTCTGCGATTGTTACTGCCGGGTCAGCCAGATGTGTACCTCAGACTGGGTGAAGCCGAAAGATAGCGTTCTTAAGGGAATATTCGGTCGGTGAACAAAAGATGATTTTTATTTATTTTCCATATGTGCCCCCAGATGTTTTTTCCTGCGTTTCCTATCGCAGTCCGGACATGCACTTTAGGGCATGCGTACCCAGGGAAAGGATCCCTTAACAGAACTATTCTCCCTAGAAGATGTTTCTTACTACCCATGTAATATAACATAACTAGTTGGGCACTTGTCTGTTCAAGCACTAATGACCCCTACGCCTGGTCTCCATGCATACCCCGGTTCTTATATAACTGAGCGAGTATTCGGATACACTCCGGACTATCGGGTCCCGAGGATGAAGCGAAAAGGTCCGCCATGACAAATGATCTACAATCCTGTTAGAAGGCATTATACATGTCACTTTAATTACATAGTCATGCAGACTGACTAAATTCCTCTTCTATACCATCCAACATGCGGTCTAGCCTTCAATCTTGTTGGGAATACTTTGCGGCTAATTCTACTTACCCATAAACTAAGCTAACGGGAATCTCTTTTCCATCGGGCCCCACAGGTCTGACCTCGGCCATGTGATTTGGGTCAGCCTTGGTATACCGCGTCTTCACCATGGCCCAGGCTTCCCTGGCACCTTGACGGCAGGCCGATATCTTCCATAATCGGAAGCGCCGCCGTGCTCCCTTGAGCTTCTCCGTGAGCTCTGCAACGCCTTCTGGCAAGGAGACGGATGGCCATAAGGCCTGGTCTGGGAGTCCTGGATTAGGGGGTCTCTAGACAGCTGGACTATCTCCATTGGCCGGACTGTTAGACTATGAAGATACAGGATTGAAGACTTCGTCTCGTGTCCGGATGGGACTCTACTTGGTGTGGAAGGCAAGCTAGGCAATACGGATATGTGTATCTCCTCCTTTGTAACCGACCTTGTGTAACCCTAACCTCTCCGGTGTCTATATAAACTGGTGGATTTTAGTCTGTAGGACAAGATACAATCATACCATAGGCTAGCTTCTAGGGTTTAGCCTCTATGATCTCGTGGTAGATCTACTCTTGTACTACCCATATCATCAATATTAATCAAGCAGGACGTAGGGTTTTACCTCCATCAAGAGGGCCCGAACCTGGGTAAAACATTGTGTCCCCTGCCTCCTGTTACCATCCGCCTTAGACGCACAGTTCGGGACCCCCTACCTGAGATCCGCAGGTTTTGACACCGACATTGGTGCTTTCATTGAGAGTTCCTCTGTGTCGTCGTCGTTAGGCTTGATGGCTCCTACTATCATCGATAGCAATGCAGTCCAGGGCTAGACTTTTCTCCCCGGACAGATCCTCGTGTTCGGCGGCTTTGCACTGCGGGCGAATTCGCTTGGCCATCTGGAGCAGATTGAAAGTTACGCCCCTGGCCACCAGGTCAGGTTTGGAAGCTTAAAGTACACGGCCGATATCTGTGGAGACTTGATCTTCGACGGATTCGAGCCTCTGCCTTGTGCGTCACGCGGTCACGATGAGTGCGATTTAGCTCTACCATCGGACAGTGTTCGGGAGATCGCACAGGCAGCCGCTCCAACCCTCAATTTGGAGCCAGTTGCGTCGTCCATGGACGGGTGGATGGACCCCGCCATGGAGGCCTTACCCTCAGCGGCGATCGAGCCAAACATTGACCTTACCTTGCACGAGAGTCGTGTTATTAAACTGTCAGATCCTTCTCCGGCCACGGACTCCGAGCCGCCTGCGCCTGTTCCTATCGAATCCGATTGGGCACCGATCATGGAGTTTACCTCCGCGGATATTTTTAAGCACTCGCCTTTTGGCAACATACTGAACTCATTAAGGTCTCTCTCCTTGTTAGGAGGATCCTGGCCGAACTATGTCCAGCAGGACTGGGATGCGGATGACGAAGAAATTCGCGGCCCACCCACCACCCATTTAGTAGCCACTGTCGATGACTTAACCGACATGCTCGACTTCGACTCCGAAGACATCGACGGTATGGACGACGATGCGGGAGACGAAGAGGAACCACTGCCCACAGGGCACTAGACAGCCACCTCATCATACGATATATACATGGTGGATACACCCAAAGAAGGCAATGGCGATGAGATAGCGGAGGATGACCCCTCCAAGAAGCAACCCAAGCGCCAATGTCAACGGCGCCGCTCTAAGTCCCGCCAAAGCAAAAGTGGGGATACCGGCACTAGAGATAATAACACTCTGGATAGTGCCGAAGACAACAACAATCCCCTCCAGCAAGATTTAGAGCAGGAGGATGGAAGAGCCAGCCCTCCTGAGAGAGTGGCAGATGGAGAGGCGGAGGATGATAATTACATGCCCCCCTTCGAAGACGAGGCAAGCCTCGGCGACAACGAATTCGCCGTGCCAGAGGATCCCGTCGAACAAGAGCGCTTCAAACGCCGGCTTATAGCCACGGCAAATTGCCTTAAGAAAAAGCAGCAGCAGCTTCAAGCTGATCAAGATCTGCTAGCTGACAGATGGACTGAAGTCCTCGCGGCCGAGGAATATAAACTCGAGCGCCCCTCCAAGAGTTACCCAAAATGCAGGTTGCTAACCCGACCGGAGGAAGAAGCGTATGACGCGGCTGATCGGCCACCTCGTGGCCACGATAGAGAGGCATTCCAGCCAAAAACTCAGCCTGCACCCCGACGCCATTCAAATAAAAAGGCATGGGGAGATACGCCAGACCTGCGAGACATATTGGAGGACAAAGCAAAGCATGCAAGATCGATCTATGGATCACGAGGGCGCGCCACCATGCGAGACGATAAACGTCACGCCGGATACAGTAAAGGTAAATCCGGCCGGGCTGAACACAGCGGGCAAGACCCATCTGAGCTGCGTCGCGATATAGCCCAATACAGAGGCGCCGCATACCCCTTATGCTTCACAGACGAAGTAATGGATCATCAAATCCCAGAAAGTTTCAAACCTGTAAATATTGAATCATACAACGGCACAACAGATCCCGCGGTATGGATCGAGGATTTCCTCCTCCACATCCACATGGCCCGCGGTGATGACTTACACGCCATCAAATACCTCCCACAAAAGCTGAAGGGACCAGCGCGGCATTGGCTTAACAGCTTGCCAGCAGAGTCCATCAGCTGTTGGGAAGATCTGGAAGCCGCATTCCTCGACAACTTTCAGGGCACTTATGTGCAGCCACCAGATGCCGATGACTTGAGCCACATAATTCAACAGCCAGAAGAATCGGCCAGGCAATTCTGGACTTAGTTCCTAATAAAGAAAAATCAAATCGTCGACTGTCCGGATGCAGAGACCCTAGCGGCTTTCAAACACAACATCCGCGACGAATGGCTAGCCCGGCACCTTGGTCAGGAAAAGCCGAAATCTATGGCAGCCCTCACGACACTCATGACCCGCTTTTGTGCGGGAGAAGACAGCTGGCTGGCTCGCAGTAATAACATATCAAAGGACCATGGTACTTCGGATACCAAGGACGGCAATAGCAGGTCACGTCGCAACAAACATAAGCGCCGCATTAAGAGCAATAATACTGAGGATATGGCAGTCAATGCTGGATTCAAAGGCTCTAAACCCGGTCAGCGGAAAAAGCCATTCAAACAAAGTACGTCGGGTCCGTCCAGCTTGGACCGTATACTCGATCGCTCGTGTCAAATACACGGCACCCCAGAAAAGCCAGCCAATCACACCAACAGGGATTGTTGGGTGTTCAAGTAGGCCGGCAAGTTAATTGCTGAAAACAAGGACAAGGGGACACATAGCGATGACGAGGAGGAGCCCCAGCAGCCACACACCAGAGGACAAAAGAGGTTTCCCCCACAAGTGCGGACGGTGAACATGATATACGTAACCCACATCCCCAAGAGGGAGCGGAAGCATGCGCTCAGGGACGTATATGCGTTGGAGCCAGTCGCCCCAAAGTTCAACCCATGGTCCTCCTATCCGATCACTTTCGACCGCAGGGACCATCCAACTAGTATCCGTCATGGCGGATTCGCCGCACTGGTTCTGGACCCAATCATTGACGGATTTCACCTCACTCGAGTCCTTATGGATGGCGGCAGCAGCCTGAACTTGCTTTATCAGGACACAATGCGCAAAATGGGTATAGATCCCTCAAGGATCAAACCCACAAAAACGACCTTAAAAGGCGTCATTCCAGGCATATAGGCCCATTGCACATGCTCAATTACACTAGAAGTGGTCTTCGGATCCCCGGATAACTTTCGAAGCGAAGAGTTAATCTTCGATATAGTCCCGTTCCGGAGTGGTTATCACGCACTACTCGGGCGAACCGCATTTGCGAGATTCAATGCGGTACCACACTATGCATACCTCAAGCTCAAGATGCCAGGACCTCGCGGGGTTATTACAGTCAATGGAAACACAGAGCGCTCTCTCCGAACGGAGGAGCACACCGTGTCCCTCGCAGCAGAAGCGCAAAGCAACCTCTCAAGGCAATTCACCAGTTTGGCGTTTCAAGACCCGGACACCTTCAAGCGCGCTCGGAGCAATCGGCAACTAGACCGGCTGGCGCGATTTGAGCTCGCGTAGCAAAGCGGCCCCCACCCCAGTCCCAGCCAAATGGTGAAACTCGTGCCACGTGTACATAATTACGCATTAAAGATACCATGGGCACAGGTGGGGAGGGGGCACAACTGCGGCACGCCCCAAGACGTGGCTTAAACAGCACTAGGGTCTTCCCGTTTGGTTATTTTTCTCTTGTGCAGGACCTTAATCTCTGGAAACCCTGCCCGGCAGCACTATTGCCGAACACATGATGCAGCAACCAAGGAGGCAGAAAGCTACGTCACACCACGGAATTCCCAGGTGGATTACAATAATGAGCGAAATACTTGATTTAATACTATTCCTCAGCTTGCCCTTGGAAGGAACATAGTCCTACTCTTTGCTTATCGCACAATCTGTATCATTCTGCTTTAAACGCACCTTTTTTGAATAAACAATGCATAACATTACGACTATTATTGCATTCTTGTTATACATATATGTGTTCATTAATGATGCCTTGCAACCGTACACTTTGGTACGGCCAATACACCAGGGACCTACGTACCCCACAATATGGTGTGAAAAGTCCGAACACTTTCACAAGTGCGGCACCCCGAACTTATAGCATTATATGCATCAGCTCCGAATCATGTATTTGGTCAAATGTTGGGTTTGCCCGGCTCCTATGTTTTGGTACCTTACGTTCCGCTCTATCGGCTAAGGAAGCGCTAGGAGAACTACTACGATTGTGCCCCGGTTCTGCTGGGCTAAGCACCTCAGTAGAGAAAGATAAAACTGACTCTCATCATAAGGCGAGAGACTGGTCGCTGTTCAGCGAGGTTTTTGAGTCCCTAAAGACTTATGCCGCTTAGAGCGAGGGGCCGGCCATGTCCGTCTTAAAAGGCGTGTATCGCGCCCCGAATTCGGCCTTTCGAATACCAGGGGCTTCGCCGAAATTTAAAATTATAGAATTCTATGGCTAAGTGAGAGTGATAAAGCATTATTAGTCTGGTTGCCTTGTTCGTTGTGCTGAGCACCTCCCTCGAAGGACCAAAACATGGGAACAAGAGGGCTCAGGTTTATCCCGAACACCCCAGCACTCGCGGCATGGGGATAGAAGCCGAGGACTAGCCATCTCTCAGATTGGATAAACAGCCAAACGGAAGGTAATATTTTAAATTCACACAAGCATTGCATACGCATATGAAACAAGTTTTCATCATACAGGATCACACGAGCAAGTTTACTCAAATATTACATCCATTGAACATTCGTCCGCTACAAGATGGGCACCCTTCAGGACACCCTCATAATAAATTTCGGGGGTGCGATGCTCCTTGCCCTACGGCGGTCCCTCCTTGATCAGCTTCACGGCGTCTAGCTTGGCCCATTGCACCTTCACGCGGGCGAAAGCCCGGCGTGCACCTTCGATGCAGACAGACCGCTTTACGACCTCCAGCCGTGGGCAGGCGTCCACAAGCCGCCTCACCAGGCCGAAGTAGCTGTTCGGAAGGGCGTCGCCAGGCCACAACCGAACTATAAAGCCCTTCATGGCCTGTTCGGACGCTTTATGTAGCTCGACCAGCTGCTACAGCTAGTCGCTCATGGGCACCGGGTGTTCGGTCCCAGTATACTAAGACCAGAACAGCTTCTCCGTTGAGCTCCCCTCCTCGGCCTGGTAAAATTGTGCGGCATCCGACACGCTGCGGGGCAAATCTGCAAATGCTCCAGGAGAGCTCTGGATTCGGGTAAGTAACAGGTAATTTACTTTCACATGCTTGCTTTGCATATAGAATGCCTTAACCGCCGCTATTTTCTTCATCGCATCAATCTCTTGGAGGGCCTTTTGGGCTTCGGCCTTGGCACTTTTGTCGGCGTTCTAGGAACGGCGGTCCCCAGACTTGCCTGCCTGCGGCCTGCGGCGTGGCTCAGGTGGGGGCCCAGTGCGGCCCATCTTCATCAGCCCAAGCTCAAGACCCTCGCGAGGGGCCAAGCCTCGCGGGGCGGACGACAGGAAGCTTCCTCCAGAGCGGCCTCATCAGGAAGGCCCGTGAGGAGGCGGAGAGATCAATGCAAGGGTGCCTCGCGAGGATCCCATTACGCAAGCCATGACGATCAAGGCCAGGCGGGTGCCAGGCGGGCGCCGGCCTACGCAGGGTCCTTGTTTCCCCTTTGGTGCAAATGGGGCAAGCACAGGCCAGGGTATCAGGCAAAGGTTACCATTCCGGTGCAACGAGACCAAGACCAGCCGGACGGCCGGACGAAGGTCACCGTGGAGCCCAAGACGGCGTCATCACCAGTGCTTTTGGCAGCCGAAGACCACCTTTGGTCAAGATAACTTGTACTAGATGTTCCCCTTCAAAATGGCCAATTGTTGGCCCTTCCCGCTCAATTATTCGGGGAGAGGCCCAGGCCCTCTACAAATAGAGCTAGCCTCCACAAAGGAAAGAAAAAGGGGGAAGAGAGAGGAGAGAAGAAGGAGAGAAGAACCCAGTAGAGACTAAGTAGAACACACCGCACCAGCTCAAGAACACCCCTCGCGAGGCTGTTCTTCCCTTGTACTGTCCATCATCAGCACCAGAGGCAATCCACCACACCACACACTGGAGTAGGGTATTACACCACAACGGTGGCCCGAACCAGTATAAACCTCGTGTCTCTTGTGTTGATTCATCATTTTCATCTTAGTTCGCACGAGAGGATCGGACGTAGATCGGTAGGGGAGAGATCTCCGCGCGCACCCCAGTGTTCGAACCTCAAGGGTCTGCCGGAACCTGAAATCCGACATTTGGCGCGCCAGGTAGGGGTGCGCTGAAATCTTTCTTCCGCTGTTCGCGTGTGATCTTCCGTCGTGTCCATGGCTGACGCTCCTCGGGCTCGCGCCGAGCGCCGGGCTGCTCGCGCCACTCACTTTGCCCAGACGGCGCCCGTCGGCGGCCCCCCTCGTCGTTCCCCATCGCCCGCCACCAACGCCGCCACCGGCCCAGCGGGGAACGAGCAACAGGCCTCGTCCCAGCATCCTTCGGTGCGGCGGGATGGCCGCACCGCCACCCCGTCGCTGACTCCAGCTGGCTCGTCGTCCCACGCCCGTCGCGCACCCATGGATGCGCACGCCTCACTGCTCTGGGCGCGGGAGGTCCTGCACTACCGCCCCGTCGATGACCTCTATGAGGACTGGCTCGCCCGCATCACCGAGCTCGTCAGTGCTGCATGGGGCTCCCCCTTGCGGTCCCTCTCGCTGCTTCGCCCTCCGTCCCGTGCAGGGGGCGAGGATCAGGAGGCGCCTCCATCGCCTCCTCCCCAAGAAGGTGCCTTGGCTCCAAGGCGCGCAGCCCCAGGGTGGGACCCTTCACGTCCGGCGCGGGCGCAGCAAGAAGGGAGCTGCCAAGAGATCCCACGTCCCCGGGAAGGTGCTCGCGCGCTCCCAGCACCGGCGCACCAAGATCGCGCCCTAGCGCCTCCACGACAAGACCCTGCGCTGCTCCCAGTGGCGACGCGTGGTGACCCGCAAGGGCGCCGGTGGTGACGGCGGGCTTCCTCGCCTTCACGCCCGAGCTGCGTGGTGTCACATGGCCAGGCAAGTTCAAGCCTGACCTCCCTCCCCGCTACGATGGCACAGCGGACCCCGCGGAGTTCTTGCAGCTCTACAAGCTGGGCATCGTAGCCGCCAACGGAGACGAAAAGGTCATGGCGAATTGGTTCCCCATGGCGCTCAAGGACGGCGCCCACACCTGGCTCCTGAACCTGGCTCCCGGCACGATCTCCTCCTGGAGCGAGATGCGCACCCGCTTCATCGCCAACTTCCAGGGCACTCGCGACCGGCCCCCGGCCGTGAGCGACCTGTGCCGCATCAAGCAACAGCCAGGAGAAACCCTGCAGAAGTACATCCAGCGCTTCAACTACGCTCGCCTCAAGATCCCCAAGGTGACTGAAGAAGCTATCATCTCAACCTTCTCCGACGGCGTGCGCGACGTCAAGATGAAGGAAGAGCTAGCAATCCATGAAGACATGTGCACATCCTTGGAGCTGTTCAACTTGGCGACCAAGTGCGCCAAGGCTGAGGAAGGGCGTCTCTCCCTCCTCGAGCTCCCGGCAGCCGACCCGGAAGAAAAGAAGCTCAAGGCCAAAGACGTGAAGCGCAAGGGGGCTGCCGTGCTAGCAGCGGAACCGGACACCAAGCAAGGCAGGGATCAACCTGAGTCATCCAAGGGCGGACGGTACTGCATGTACCACAACCTCCACACCAACAACACCAACGAATGTCAAGAGCTCAGAGCCGTGCGAGATGGGCGAATCGGCCGACGCCCAGAGCGCAACGACAGGGGCTATGGCCGAGGAGGAGGAAGAGGTGGCGGATGATGGGAAGATCGTGGCCTTCGCCAGGGATGGCGTGACCGCCCTCGCGAGGACCGCTGGAAGGACCAGCCTCGCGAGGGAGGCTGGAGGGACCAGCCTCGTGAGGGTCACCCGCACGGCAACGCAAGCCTCCCTCCTCTGCCGCCTCCACCAAGGAGGACCAACACCAAGACGATGGGGCTGGGGGCTTCCAAGAGCCGCGTGCAATTGCTTGCATCTTGGGTGGCGCCCACGCCCCAGCCTCACAGCGCATCTTCAAGAAGTTTGCTCGCGAGGTGAATGCAGTCCTTCCCAAGCTTGAGGCCACACGCCCTCTCAGGTGGTCTACGTGCGAGATCACGTTCAGTTCCATAGACCAGCTCAAGTGTGCAGCAACGGCTGGAGTCCTCCCGATGCTTTGCTCCCTAGTCATCAGCAACGTGCAGGTCACCAGGACCCTCATCGATGGTGGGGAAGGACTCAATGCCCTGTCCGTCAAGACGTTCGACAATCTCCATGCGCCGTACGACCAGCTTCAGCCGACCAAGCCTTTCTCAAGAGTCACCGATGGTTCCACTGTTCCAATTGGGCAGGTTCGCCTTCCGGTCACCTTCGGGCAACGCAACAACTACCGCACCGAGCTCATCGACTTCGACGTCGCTCACATCCACCTGCCGTCCAACGCTATCCTCGGGTACCCAGCCCTAGCCAAGTTTATGGTAGTGACTCACTATGGTTACAATGTCCTCAAGATGCCAGGAAGCGGTGGAGTCATCACCGTACCCTGTGAAAAAAGGGACACAGTGTGTTCACTTGAGCGTGCGTTCCAAGCCGCAGCAATCGAAGACCCAGATCGCGGAAGCGGGAGGCCTCTCGAGACGACCCTCAAGAAGAAGAAGAAGACCTCACCTGGCCCGAGCCACAAGGAGGCAGGCACCTCCGAAGGTATTGTGTCAGGATTCGCGCCCGATCAGGTAGCGCCACCCTCTCACGCATAGGAAGGCGCGCCCGGCGCCCTCCTCAGGCAGGGCTCGGGGGCTCTCTCTCTTGGAGAGCCGCCGACCTTGCCAAGGTCGCGGGAGAGGCGCTCGGGCACCACATGGAAGGGTGCTTTCAAGCACGCTTCCCTCAGGAAGGTACAAGTTAAAGGAGACCAAACCCTCAGGAGTTCATCGCAAGGAACACCCATGAGCTACAAAAGTCCAGAGTCATGCACGACAGCCGCCGCTTACCTGTCGTGGCCCCACATCCAAGCGAGGATGGAGGACTGCGCGTCTGCGTCGACGTACCAGGGCTCAACCGAGCTGCGTCCCAGGAGCGCCTATGGCCTTCAGCCGTAGGGCGCTGCGAGGGACCACCGCACAGCTATGTTCGCATGCCCTTCGGCCTGCCGAGCACGGTCGCCGCACATCATCGCCTGTTGAGGAGCATTCTGGAGGCTCAGGAGGTCAGGCATCGCGCGGTCCTAGCGATGGTGGCTATGGTCCCCGAAGACCTGCACGTGCCACCGGAGCCTCCCGAGGCCCCTAGGCTGGGGTTCATGAGGGCCGACGTCTTCACCATGCATCGCTTACTTCCTCAGCATCACTTCATCTTGAACAGCACCAGGTCACATCTTTCAGAGTTCTACTTTCAGCTGGGAGCGCCCACAGGGCTGCACCATTCCCAGGCCGCATGGGTCCGTCCCCGCGGCATGTATCCATTTTGGTTATGCTCTTTACTTACATTGTTGGGGGCGCCCCTCGGGCTGCATCATCCCCATGCCGCTCGGGCCTGACCCATCCGGCGGTTGCTTTTACCTGCGCTTGCTTGAAATTGGATTTCCTCCTATGTGCTTAACATACCTGACCTAATAACCTGCTAGATCGATGCCTATCTGAAGAGCCGCCCGCTCTGGCACGGCGCGTGCACACGGGTCCGTCCCTGCAGCATTGATAAACCTAAGTGGTCGAGCTCTGGCCGCGGCAGCCCCGCATGGCGCCACCTCACCAGGCCCTCAGTGCCCTGACCGCTCCCTCGGAGTGACCATAGGTTGGCCGGCGACCGTAACGACAGGCCTTGTTTCTCCTCATGATTGGTGTGCAGGACCTACTCCAGGAGCAACGTTGGGGGCATCGTGAGCTCTCTCTCCCCCTCTTCGGCATGAACCGCTTGCACGTTAAAGGGGGGTACCTGAGCATCGCAACTCATGGGCTCCTACTGGCTCTCCTGCCCTCACCCCCTGGCCTTGACCCACGGCATCGCAACCTGTCATACAAGCGGCGGCTGAGCTCGCTCGAGGGCCGGGACCCGAGGACGTAGAGCATTAAGGAAAGTGCGGGGGAGTGGGAAGAAGCTCGCGAGGGCCTAACCCAGCAGTACCTCGGCCACCACCTCTCGGGCCGGGCGCCTCTCCGAGGAACTACGTCAGACGCACAAGATAAGTCGCGCCCTCGCAAGAGCTAGACCAACACAACGCTAAATCCCCGCCCAGTGCAACTCTGTGACGGCGGCGCTACCTTCCTTTCTCGCCCAGCAAGGATTGCTTGAGCGCTAAAGGGGACCTCCCGAGCATCATGACTCGGGGCCTCTGACCGGACCTCAGGCCGCTCACCTCCTGGCCTTGACCACGGCATCGCGACCTGGGATACCAGCGACGGCTGAAGCTTGCCTGGGGACTGGGACCTGTCAGCGTAGAGCGACAAGTCCTCGTGAGGATAGAAAGGGGGTGCTTAGACAGAACAGAACAGACACCTCACGCCAATTCATATTAAGGATATAGTATTTACAAAAGGCACGGCAGACGCCTTACATACCCCCGCGAGGTGTTGCTTTAATTCCTCGCAGGGAACAAAAGGTGCTAACCCTAAGGGACGCTACTTGCTAGCACCTCCCCAAGCGATGCCATCATCAACAGTGGGCTCCCCAGTGACGATGCCAATCCCATCCAGATCAGTGGCGTCGGCGGCCCGATGCAGCTGCCCCACTCCGAGCGCGGCACGAGCTCGGAGGCTCGTAGCTGTCATCGCTCGTCTCCAGGGTCGCGAGGAGTTCGGGGGAGCCGCTGAAGCCCTCGGTCCCTCCACTGCTGCCTGAGGAGCTATAGGAGGACCAACGGGCGGGGCTGGTCCTCGCCAGTTCGTCACCCCTGCCGCTTCCCTTAGGGCAGCATTCCAGCCGGCGTCCTTCTGCATCAAAGATCTTGAAGAACATCAAGGAGGCGCCGTCGTATTCAAGATGGATCACCAAGGCGTCGTCCGCGCGACAGACCCGGGCAATCTCACCCCAGCCCCGGGTCATGAAGACCTTGCTCGGAGCGACGACCGCGACCTCCGCTCTGGTTGCAGGGGTGCCACAGTCGGCGTGCTGCAGCCAGAGCTCCAGGGCCCCGCTCGGCGGCATCTCGAAGGCGAAGGAAGGAGGAAGGCGGATCCATGAAATTGGAGGCATGTCGGCGTGGAGCACAAGCTCGCGAGAGGAGCGCTCCGCGTGGACTCCAGGGGGGACGACGCGCACCACTGTGACTCGCCGGCAACGGCGGCGGCGCTGTCGGTGTTGCTCGGCGCCCTCCCCCCTGGGGCCTACCACGCGGGCGTACAAGGGCAGCGGAAACCTAGGCGGCGGCCGCTCGTACCACGGCCGCGACACCTCTTGCCAGGCGCCCTCGTCCTGGTAACGGAGGATTGGCCGCTTCTTCGGCGGGAGGGGGTCAGGACCCTCTCTGGGGGCCTTTCCCTTCTCCTCAGCTGAAAACTGGCGGATCAGTGCCATCGGCGCAAGAGGAAGCAAGGATGAGGAGGAAGAAGAGAAGGAGTAACGGAAAGGGGTGAACTGGCGGAGCTCACGCAGCCCCGTACTTATAGCCGGAGAAGGCCAACCGCCGAGCACCATGACCTCAGGTAATCATGACCCGTATCTCTGCATGCAGGAACTTGTCAAGTCGTGCGGTTGCTGAGGCGTCGTGGGAAGTGCAGACGCCCACGTCCAATCAACCGCCACGCGGAGCCCAAGGCCGCAGGCTATTAGGGCCCGCGGCACTTCGTGCTTGCCCCATTGCTTCTCTGCTAAGCTAAGCCCGCGCGCGCCTTGGGCCCAGGGGCTATTGTCGGTGTTCTGGGAACAGGGGTCCCCAGACTTGCCTGCCTGCGGCCTTCGACCTGGCTCAGGTGGGGGCCCAGTGCGGCCCATCTTCATCAGCCCAAGCTCAAGACCCTCGCGAGGGGCCAAGCCTCGCGGGGCGGACGACAGGAAGCTTCCTCAAGAGCGGCCCTATCAGGCAGGCTCGCGAGGAGGCGGAGAGATCAATGCAAGGGTGCCTCGCGAGGATCCCATGATGCAAGCCATGACGATCAAGGCCAGGCTGGCGCCGGCCTGCGCAGGGTCCTTGTTTCCCCTTTGGTGCAAAGGGGGCAAGCACAGGCTAGGGTATCAGGCAAAGGTTACCATTCCGGTGCAACAAGACCAAGACCAGCCGGACGGCCGGACGGAGGTCACCGTGGAGCCCAAGACGGCGTCATCACCAGTGCTTTTGGCAGCCGAAGACCACCTTTGGTCAAGATAACTTGTACTAGATGTTCCCCTTCAAAATGGCCAATTGTTGGTGCCCTTCCCGCTCAATTATTCGAGGAGAGGCCCAGGGCCTCTATAAATAGAGCTAGCCTCCACAAAGGAAAGAAAAAGGGGGAAGAGAGAGGAGAGAAGAACCCAGTAGAGACTAAGTAGAACACACTGCACAAGCTCAAGAATACCCCTCGCGAGGCTGTTCTTCCCTTGTACTGTCCATCATCAGCCCAGAGGCAATCCACCACACCACACACTAGAGTAGGGTATTACACCACAACGGTGGCCCAAACCAGTATAAACCTCGTGTCTCTTGTGTTGATTCATCATTTTCATCTTAGTTCGCACAAGAGGATCAGACGTAGATCGGTGGTGGAGAGATCTCCGTGCACACCCCAGTGTTCCAACCTCAAGGGTCTGCCGGAACCCGAAATTCGACAACTTTTTGCGCTCTCGAGGGCCGCGGCAAGCTCAGACTCTCGCGTCTTCGAGTCAAGCTCCAACGCCTCGTGCTTTGTCACGAGAGCCTGGAGTTCTTGCTGCACGTCGCCCACACGAACCTCTTGCCTTTCCCGCTTGGTGCGCTCCTTGGCCGCTTTATCTTCGGCCTTGGTTAGCGCTTGCTTCAGGGTTGCCACCTCGGTCGTGGCCCCTGGAAAATATACGATGATCCTGTCATTTCGCAATTGTGTCTTCTTTTATATATACATATCTATAGACAGGGTATTACTTACCCTTGTTCTCCTTGAGCTGCCTCTTGGCAAGGCCGAGCTCTTTGTTGTACCCCTCGAGGTCCTGCTTCAGTGAGGCGACCTCCACAATCAGTGCGGCTGAGGCCAGCAGCGAAGCCTGCATACGCATATTGACATACTTAAATTAGACTCCTGCGATATTGTTTGATCCTTTGTTCGGCTTTTCTTTGTGAATACCGAACAGAGCATCAGGGGCTACTGTCTATGTGGTAATATTTTTCCTATATTTTAACACTTACCTCAAAGCCTGTTAGAAGGCTGGCACAGGCTTCAGTCAATCCGCTCTTGGCGGACTGAACCTTCTAGACCACCGAACTCATAGTAGTACGGTGCTCCTCGTCGATGGAAGCGCTGCGAAGCGCTTCCAGCAGATTGTCTGGTGCCTCTGGATGGACAGAGGTCACCGGCACAGGCGTCTTGCCCCTCTTGGAAGGAGGCCGCCTGCCTGAGTCCGGAACCACTGGAGGTTCCGGCATGGTGTTCGGCAGAGGGCCAAACTCGGGGCCCTCAGGCGCCTCGTCCCCTCTGCCCCCGGAGTCTGGACAGTCGCCTTGAGGCGCCTCCGGGACTGTCTCCCCTCAGCCCGGTGCCTCTTGAGACAATACCTCGGCGTCGTCCGTAGGGAAAGGGGAGGTGGCGGTCGGAAGTAGATCGCTATCCATATCCGACGAGCCCAGGGAGCCGTTCGATGATACATCAATACGGGCTCGTGGCGGTCTGTATAATCATATTCGGCATTAGGGGAAGCAGTGCGCAAAAGGATACTATGAGTTACTCTGGTGTCCGAATACTTACGACCTCCCCAGGGGCTTGGCCCTGGGCAACCACTCGTCTTCACCTTCGGCGGCGGCGGTGGAGTTGTCTGGAAGGAGAGTCCTTCCCTTCTTGGACCCTTCGCCCCCCCTGTTGGGACGGCCTTTCTTTTCTTGTCTCCCCCAACTGAAGGGGGAGCTTCTTGTTCTTCCTCCTCGTCTTCGGGGGAGGATTGTGCCGCAGAGTCATCGGACGATGAGTCCGATAACACCTGGCGTCGGGAACTCTTTCGGGTTCCCTTGGCCTTCTTGGTCTTCTCTGGCACCTTGTAAGGAGCCGGAGTCAGCATCTCTGTCAGGAGAGCATTTGCTGGGCCTTCGGGCAAGGGATCCAGACAGTCGATCTGTCCGGCCATTTCCCGCCAGTCCTGTCAAAGGAATGGGAGCTTAGATCCTGCATAGTGTCGAACTATGAAAACCAAGTATCCTGTAAGAGGTAAAACAGCTTACCGCGCTGGCTTGGCGCTTCGCGCAGAATCCGCGATCCTCGGTAGTAGGAGGAGGAACCTCGGCGCCCTTCAATAGCACCTTCCAGGCATCCTCGTGTGTTGTGTCGAAGAGCCTGTTCAGAGTTTGGTGCTGGGCCGGGTCGAACTCCCACAAGTTGAAGGCCCGTTGTTGACACGGGAGGATCCGGCGGACGAGCATGACCTGGACTATGTTGACGAGCTTGAGCTTCTTACTCACCATGTTTTCAATACATGTTTGGAGTCCGGTCATCTCTTCCGAACTACCCCAGGACAGTCCCTTCTCTTTCCAGGAGGTGAGCCACGTGGGGATGCCAGATCGGAACTCGGGGGTCGCTGCCCATGCAGGGTCACGCGACTCAGTGATGTAGAACCACCCCGATTGCCACCCCTTTATGGTCTCCACGAAGGAGCCCTCGAGCCATGTAACGTTGGGCATCTTGCCCACCATGGCGCCTCCGCACTCTGCCTGGCGGCCGCCCACTACCTTCGGCTTTACATTGAAGGTCTTCAGCCATAAGCCGCGGGGCTTGATGCGGAGGAAGGCCTCGCACACGACGATAAACGCCGAGATGTTGAGGATGAAGTTCGGGGCCAGATCAGGGAAATCCAGGCCGTAGTAGAACATGAGCCCCCGGACGAATGGGTGGAGTGGTAATCCCAGTCCACGGAGGAAATGGGTAAGGAACAATACCCTCTCATGGGGCCTGGGGGTGGGGACGAGCTGCCCCTCATCTGGGAGCCGGTGCGCGATGTCGTCGGGCAGGTATCCGGCTCTCCTCAGCTTCTTGATGTGTCCCTCTGTGACGGAGGAGACCATCCACCTGTCTCCCGCTTTGGACATGGTTGGAGAAGGTTGAGGTGGGAAGTGCCGACTTGGGCGCTAGAGCTCGAGTGCGCGAAAATGGATGAGCAAAGGAGGAAGAAGGCGTGGATGAAAAGGTGAATCCTTATCCCTTTATATGGGCAGACGAAACTAAGCATCCCCACTAGCCTGGTAAAACTCGCTTATCCCCCAAGCGCCGTAATCGATGGCGCGGTTGGGTTACCCACACCTGTATTGATGAGAATCCCGTGATAAGGGGACACGATCTCTTCTTTGACAAGACGTTTCAAAAAACTGCCTCGTGTTATGTGTGGGGCTAGTTAAAGGAAATGGTTCAAATAATCGCCGGGCCATGACATAATGTCGTGTTGCCAAAACAAGTCAGCAAATTGGATTTGTGGAAATATTATTCTCTCTACGGTGGTATGTGTAACTTATTTTGCAGGGTCGGACACTATCCTTATATTCAAATTCTTCCGTGGTATATTCAGAGGAGGAACCCGCCTTGCAATGCCGAAGACAATACTGCGCGCCGGACTCATCGTCATTGAAAGCCTCGTTCAGGGGCTACCGTGGGAGTCCTGGATTAGGGGGTCTCCGGACAGCCAGACTATCTCCATTGGCCGGACTGTTAGACTATGAAGATACAGGATTGAAGACTTCGTCTCATGTCCGGATGGGACTCTACTTGGCATGGAAGGCAAGCGGATATGTGTATCTCCTCCTTTGTAACCGACCTTGTGTTAACCCTAACCTCTCCGGTGTCTATATAAACTGGAGGATTTTAGTCCGTAGGACAACATACAATCATACCATAGGCTAGCTTCTAGGGTTTAGCCTCTCTGATCTCGTGGTATATCTACTCTTGTACTACCCATATCATCAATATTAATCAAGCAGGACATAGGGTTTTACCTCCATCAAGAGGGCCCGAACCTGGGTAAAACATTGTGTCCCCTGCCTCCTGTTACCATCCGCCTTAGACGCACAGTTCGGGACCCCCTACCCGAGTTCCGCCGGTTTTGACACCGACACCTAGGCAACACCTTGCATTACCTGCCGAACTTGTTCGTGCAGTTGTGAGAGCTCGGATGGAAGATCACCCGCAGACCCGGGCATTTCCTCCGCAGGACGACCCGTCAGCACACCTACAGACATAACACTGTTAGTCGGCTTCTTCGCCGAACTCCTTCAAAAGGATTCGTTCAAGCTCTTACTGAAAATGCCGTGTCGAAGACTCTTATTCTCCTTCTTGAAGTCTGCAAGCTGGGCTCAAACGTCTTTCAGTTCCACACTCAGCTTGGTATTGGAGTCTTGGAGATTGTTTTTCTCCCGCCTGACCTCAGTCAGCACGTGTTCGCCAGCCTGTAGCTGTAGCACGACATGCTGATACTCCGGATTTTCTCCGGATTCAGCTGCAACATCTATTTTTAGATTTGCAGCCACGCCGCACACTATATGGTAACCATCATTTTTTAAAGTAAATGTTACCAGCGAGGGACTTTTTCGGTTCCTTCAATGCGGCAACAGCGGCCCGCAGTTGGGTCTTGCATTCCTCCATCTCCTGTGACAGCCAAGTATTCTTCTCTGTAAGAACCTGCACAGTAAAGATGATCCTTAAATCAGTTCTGCTAACTGTTTCAAGTCTCAGGGGCTACTAATACATATAATCATCGGATTTACTTACCCGTACATCCTTTACATACTGATCCGTGGCTCTGGCTAGACCATCTGGAGCATCACAGAGGTACGCCTCTCCAGAATTGAAGGCATCAAATGCCTCTGGTGAGAAACAAGCGTCGCGGAGTACAGCCCGGCGGCGCCTATGATTCATGGCGCTTTCCACTTCTAAATTTGTGTCGGATAATCTATTCGCATCCTCTGTAGGAGGATTATCCCACGCCCGCCCCATATCGGCTTCCCCCTCTATGTCCGGTCCTGGCGCCTGACTAGTGGAAGCGTGATTAGCAACATCGCCGAACATATTCCGGCGAGTGTTTTATCTATTAAAGAAACACGAGCATCATTACATTTCGAGAAAGACGACAACCACGGAGCGGGGTTTCTGTTATACCTTTGCGCCGGCATCTCCGTCCTGACCGCCTTCCTTTTTGGCATGCCCGGCCTCGGTGCCTCTTGTTGGCGAGTTGCTGCGGGCTCGGCAAGGCGTCCCAAATGCCTTCCCTGTAAAAACGCCATATGTATATGGTAGGTGAAGTGTCTAAAAGGGGATCCTAGTTTTTGGAGTTGGGATTTTTTGATTTTTCTTACGTGTGATGTAGGAAGCAGTCCGGGATAGTCGGCCGTAATGGCCACCATGGCATCATTGCAGCTTAACTGATAGAACTGCCGGTCTATCAGCTCCATGAATATGACTGGATCTTCTTCGAGTCCGGAGTCGAGGGCCCGGTCAGGGTCCTCTGGTTGTGGGGAGGGGCTTCTGACCTCCTTTATGGCTTTTCGTAGTTCCTGCCGCAAAACGGCAAGTTGAATACCTATGACAAAGAATGCGAGAAAGAATGGGAGTAAGGAGATATAACTCACCCAGCTTGGAGGATTGTACATGGAGAATCCATCCCGTGGCTTCATGCGGATGAACTCATCTTCCTCTCCCTTGAACAATTCGGACAGAATTTTTGCTAAAGCGGCAGCATTATCCGGACCCTTACGCCCGCAACGGGTGGCGTCATCCGCCCCGTTAAAACACCACAAGGGGTGCCCTCAATATTGAAGTGGTTGCACTCCCCGCATTATGCATATTGACATAACTTCGATTGCTGTCAATCCTGATTGAGCCAGTGCTTTAATCCGGTTCATCAGGTAAAGGACTTCTCCATTGTCTTCCTCCTAGGGGCTCCGTGGGTGCCAACTTTGGCATTTCTTCAGAGGGGCATGGCTAAACTCAGGAAGACCCCGCCGACCAGGGTCCGGAAGGGGAACATTCTCCATATAAAACCATTCCGAAGGCCAGTCTTCGGACGACTTCTTCGGGGTACCGGACAGGTATTCGGTTCCGGCGACGCGCCATATTTCGGCTCCGCCCACTTGATAAAGTGACCCCCTCTGTGTGCGAGGGACGAGGCAAAATAGCCTTTTCCACAGCTCAAAATGAGCCTGGTAGCCCAGGAACAACTCGCAGAGAGCAACATAGCCGGTGATGTGTAAAATGGACGCAGGGGTGAAATTGTGTAATTGGAGGCTGTAGAACTCCAGGAGCCCGCGGAGGAACAGATGAATTGGAAATCCGAGTCCCCTTAATAAATAAGGAACAAGGCAGACCCGCTCCCCCGTAGAGGGACTGGGGAAGCTCTCCGCTTGCTCCCCGCCATTGTAGGTGGCAAGCCCGGCTCAAACGGGCACCATGTATGCTGGAGGGAGAAATCCCTTAGTCTACAGTTCGATTAATCCACTATGTGGGACTGAACACCTCTCCCAATCATCGGGCTTAGGGCTACGGGGGCGGGAGGAGGAGCTGCGAAGGTCGGCCATGCTGGAATGGATCTTTCCAGAGCGCGCTCTGATGGATTCTTGCTCGGGGAGGACGGTATGGATCGGATCTGAGAATCCCCATCCTTTTAATAGAAAATTTATTTATCTGGCTAGGGGGGCGAATATAAAAACGCCCTGGCGCCTCGTATTCATTCAACGCGTGGGAGATAGCCCTTATTGAGCGTAGAAGCCAAGAGGTACAAACATTTATGGGACCGGACACTGCTTAACAAACGTTCGAAATTTGGAGAAGAACCCACCTTGCAATGTCGAAGACAACACTGCGCGCCGGACTCATCGTCATTGAAGCCTGGTTCAGGGGCTACTGAGGGAGTCTTGGATTAGGGGGTCTCTGGATAGCCGGACTATATCCTTTGGCCGGACAGTTGGACTATGAAGATACAATATTGAAGACTTCGTCCCGTGTCCGGATGGGACTCTACTTGGCTTGGAATGCAAGCTAGGCAATACGGATATGTATATCTCCTCCTTTGTAACCGACCTTGTGTAACCCTAGCCCCCTCCGGTGTCTATATAAACCGGAGGGTTTTAGTCCGTAGGACAACATACAATCATACCATAGGCTAGCTTCTAGGGTTTAGCCTCTCCGATCTCATGGTAGATCAACTCTCGTAATACTCACATCATCAAGAATAAATCAAGCAGGACATAGGGTTTTACCTCCATCAAGAGGGCCCGAACCTGGGTAAAACATCGCGTCCCCTGCCTCCTGTTACCATCCGCCTTAGACGCACAGTTCCGGACCCCCTATCCGAGATCCGCCGGTTTTGACACCGACATTGGTTCTTTCATTGAGAGTTCCTCTGTGACATCGCCGTAAGGAAGGATGCCTCATCTCGTTGTTAAAAACAACATTACCGCCGAGGGAGCTCTGGCTGTCGGCTAAACTCTCCGGCTAGGCAGTTTCGTCATGACCGCCTATTCGGCCGCTGCACAGACGATGACTTCTCGGGACATCAAAAATAGCCTCCACGTTGGCTCGGAATTCGCCGAGTAGATGGATCCAATGGAGATCTCTTCCCTAAACGAACTCTTGGATCGCATCGCCACCTTGGGATTCGCTACAGACTATGATCGGATTGGGCTTAAACCCGATTGAAGGGAGATTAACTCTCCACCGGTAACCCATCATGTTGCGGGGGTGGAGGAACAATGCGGCGATTCTTCCTCTATCTTGAGGACTGACTATGTCCGAATTCCTGAGCTCTCCGAGCCGGATACCCGTTTATGGGAGGACATCACCCAAACCCTGAACCTAGAGTCAGGCCACGGGCCAGACTAATCGGGCAACATACCGGAGTCCGAACTTCCAAGATAGGAAACCCCTCAGCCCCTGGGTCTCAAATCGGGTAGGGTTCCGGACTCAAATCCACCCACCCACCCAGACATAAACGATCTTTCCCACATCAGGCAAGAGCCCCATGAAACAGTACATCATTATTGGGCCAGATTCCTCCTTGTGATGAACAAGGTTAAGGACTGCCGCAAGGAAGACACAGTCTCACTTTTCTGCAATAACTGCACGGACAAGGGAATCCTTAATGCCATAAGTCATCGTGACATATCACGCTTCCCCGACTTGGCGTCCATAGTACGAAAGTACTATGCGATGGAAAGTGCCTAGAACCGAAACGAAATTTTGGGATAATCCGGCTCCGAATATGCACCCAGTCCGAGGTAAAAGGGTGCACTATGATAATACACCTGAGTTCATTACAAAGAAACAAAAACCCTCTACAGGGCACGGAACCGTATTGGAGGGATGGCTTAACGGACCCTGCAAAATTCATAGCACAGTGGATACAATACCAACCCACAGCCTTAGAGCATGTTGGGTACTCCGGCAGGTGGCCAAAAGTGGTGAGGATCTTCTTATCCCAAATACCACAGAGCACCATCCCGTGGATAACAATACGGTTTTAACAGTCTTTGAGACCTTCGCGTCAAATAATAGGCGCAAGCGAACACTCCACAGCATTGCCGAAATATGCCACGTAGAAGCAATAAATCCATGGAGTGACACGGCTATTACCTTCAATGTTAGTGATGAACCTAAATTCCGAACAGCAAGAGCACTAGCCGCACTGGTCCTCAGTCCAGTCATGGACGGCTTTCGACTCACCAAAGTACTCATGGATGGCGGCAGCGGATTAAACCTCATCTATGAGGAAACTCTTCAAAAAATGGAAATAGACTGGAACCGCATTGAGCAAAGTAGCACAACCTTCAGAGGAATCATACCCAGTTGGGAAGCACGATGCGCCGGGAAAGTCACACTAGATGTGGTATTCGGTACGCCAGAGAACTATAGGTCCGAAGAAATCACATTTCAAGTGGCCCCGTTCAGTAGTGGATACCACGCCCTTTTAGGACGTGAGGCGTGCACAATCTTCCAAGCTGTACCCCATTATGGGTACATGAAGCTCAAAATGCCCGGGCCCAACGAAATCATCGCTCTCGCCAGTGATCCAGACACAGCACTCCATGCCGAAAACAAAACAGCAGCACTGGCCCTCGAGGCATTATCCGAAGCCCTCTTGGCCGAGGAATTAACCACGCTACGCTCCACAGTGGACAGGGATGACGTGATACTTGACAAGAGATCCAAGTCCACCTCTTTTAAACCAGCGGATGAAATAGTCAAATTCCAAGTCCACCCAACGGACCCTACAAAAACAGCATCCATCGGGGCATAGTTAAACCCCGTCGTGGACGCCGCACTATGAGAATTCCTGCGCGAAAATTGAGACATATTCGCCTGGCATCCCTCAGACATGCCAGGAATCCCACGCAGGCTGGCCGAGCATAGCCTCAATATGCTAAAGGGATTCAAGCCGGTCAAGCAGGCTCTTCGGTGTTTCTCCGAACCTAAGAGACAGGCCATGGGGGATGAGCTAGCCAAATTATTGGAGGCCGGATTCATCAGAGAAATAAAACACCCAGACTGGCTAGCAAACCTAGTGATGGTACAGAAGAAGGATAAATCATGGCGCCTTTGTGTCGATTTCAAGGACCTCAATAAAGCTTGCCCAAAGGATCCATATTATAAGAGCACAACTCTGGTTACTTTGGTAATCCGGCTATCAAGCCCATATTATAAGAGCACAGCTCTGATTACCTTGGTAATCCGGCTATCAAGCCAATATTATAACTTCAATGAGCATAGGTCTGGTCTACTTGGAGGCTTCAAGACCGGATTAAAGGGACCAAATAGAGTCTGTTGCCCAGCACAGCTCAAACATAGGTACCCCTTGGGCACAACCCACATAATCACTTCGGGGCTTGGTCGTACTTGAACCATAGCTGCACCTCTTGATTGGCATAAGGCCACCAGCGAAATCACTTGGGGGCTTGGTCGCATTCGAACCATAGCTACACCTCTTGATCGGCGTAAGGCCACCAGGAAAATCACTTGGGGGCTTGGTCGTATTCAAACCATAGCTACACCTATTGATCGGCGTAAGGCCACCAGGGAAATCACTTGGGGGCTTGGTCGTATTTGAACCATAGCTACACCTCTTGATCGGCGTAAGGCCACCAGGGGAATCACTTGGGGGCTTGGTCATATTCGAACCATAGCTTAAACCCTCTTGATCGGATCAATGCCACATACATATACATCATCATATATTGCATCATGCATTGCATCATCATTACATCATCATAGCATACATCATATGTGCATGGATATCCTGGTTTATATGGCAGGAATTTGTTTTTAGGTCGGGTTATATTATTCAAATCTTTAATAGCCAACATGGCTAGATTTTTATTATGGTTATCAATAACCAATGTTATGATTGAGGTTTTCAAAGTCGCTTCAGCGCAAATGGCTATTATTTTATCCATGGATATAATTTATTCTACAATGGAAGGAATAGTCCTGAGTCGCTACAGGCTTACGATCCGGCACATGGGGGCTACATTATTCAAGTTGAGATTATATCAAATATGCAAGTCCCATGTCACTGCCAGCATGCACCATGGCGCTTGGGGGCTAATGCAAAGTCATTTTTATTGGCCTTATTGAAGACCCGACTCATCACGTCATAATGAGCCGGCCCTTGGGGGCTACCAATTGCTCCTGTCAACAATTCAAGCTACACAAGTTAAATCCATTATATTGAAGGGTCCATTGCTCAGCTGATAAAGCACAAAGCTCTTAAACCTTGTGGACATGTTCAAGCCCTATGATGGAGGCTATATTATAAGATGTTATTTTCACTGAAGTATATATCAAAGTCCCTACTCATTATTGCATAATGACCCGGCCATTGGGGCTACACTGGTTGAAGTTTTTATGAGCATAAGGCAATTTCAAGTCCCAGGTTGCTGCAAGCATGACAACCGGCACTTGGGGGCTGCATATGTGGAATATTCAGTTTATGACTCGTGACTGAGATGAACAATTCGGATGTCTTCAAGGTTGTGACATTTCTATTGAAGCAAGTCTTAAGTTGTTGCTACGCTACCTTTTAAAGACTTGGGGGCTACAAGTGATAGGCATATAAGAGGTATATTTTCAAGCTTGATTTTATCTACAGTTATGATCTGGTGCCATCAATATTTATAAACCGGCAATTTTGGCTATCATAAACCGGCAAGTTCTACACCCTTAAGCCGGCTGAAGATCAGATGAGGATTTCAAGGACCAGTATTTTTGTTAAGCATTAGGAGCTGAATCAAATGAATTATCCTTCATAATATTTCTCTGTGATAAGCCAATGTTAGAAAATTGATTATGAAGCTGGCCTATTGACCCAGATTTTCTAGAAGGAAATGACAAGGACTTAAGGATGATAAGGATCAGTTTAACATGGATAAATCCAAATTAAACTGGGGCTAATGTCGGGGATATACCCCGCGGTATGATCCGACCGGAGTTATAACCCAGTTGGGACTTGGTAAACTGGCATATGGTAAACCGGCAGAGAGTTAAGACAGATGATTATAACGGATGGTAATCCGGCAGATGATAAACCGGCAGGTGTTAAGTCAGATGATAACCCGGCAGGTGTTAAGTCAGATGATAACCCGGCAGGTGTTAAGTCAGATGATAACCCAACATGTGTTAAGTCAGATCATAACCCGGAAGATAGTCATCACCCGGCAGACAATCATAACCCGGCAGACAGAGTCGCCTAGGGTTAACAAGCCCGAGACGTTAAGAAGCCCAAGATGTTAAAGCCCATGAAGAGAAGTCAAAATAGTTTAAGTCTTAATCCGAGTTGGACTCTACATGTAGCCCGCCCCTTCAACATATATAAGGAGGGGCAGGACACCCCAAAGGGGGGAGAAAATAATCTTAAGGGTCAGTCATAACTAGGAGAGCCGGTTTACGGCGACTCCCTGGTGAAGATAATGAGACCTAGCCACAAACAGCACGTAGGGTTGTTACTGGATGATGTTTCCCGGGGCCCGAAGCTGTCTAAACCTTCGTCTTGTGTTGTGTCTCTCGATTCCACTCAACCCCTCTCAAGCTACCACATAGATGCGTTGGCCACATGACTAAGTCCTCACACTAGGACATCTGCCATGACAATTCCACGACAAGGTGGGAGTTTTCGCGTGCGTTGTAATTTTGGAATAGCAAGGCGCGGGTTGAGATGGAGGGAGTTGTCGGAGCACAATGAGACAAAGATATATCTTAAATATTTCGGGCTAACAAGGCGTGGGTTGAAATTTCTGGACAAGCCTAACATGTACTGTACCAAATCAATTCGCACTAGAAATGTCATTCAAAACTTTGAATTCATGTTATGTTCAATTAAAATATTTCGCTACGTGTATAATGCATGCAACCTAGTACTCAAATGAATGTTTTAGTGCATTACAAATGTATATACTACCGCTTCAATATGAACTAAATTTGAATTCATTTATCTATTTGAATAAGATCTACAATAATGATTGTTGTGAAGTCAAAGCATTTGAATTCGTTTCTCTGTTTTAATAAGATCTACAATCGTCATTATTGTCAAGTTAAACCATCGTTTGTGTATTATCTTCACAGCACACCACATGATTAGTCTCGAGTTACATATGAACTATGTGTACTATATGAACTCGAACTCGATTTTTTGAATCCACTTTATGTTGATTTCAAATCATAGTCCATTTCAAACTCTAGTTAGATCTTCACAAACTAAACCATGTCTCATATGTATAGTGTTTTTATCACATTATGTATGGTGCCCCGCCCCCTACGCCTACAAGTATTTAGATGTGAGTTGCAAACACCACACATTACCACAAATTCAAATAAAATGTGAGAATGTTCAATATATAGTATTGTTTAGATTGTTCGATATTTAGTTGTAAGCTGCAAACGCCACACATTATCACAAATTCAAATAAAATGTGAGGTTGTTCGATGTATAGTATGGTTTAGATTGTTCGACATTTAGTTGTGAGTTGCAAACGCCATGCATCATCACATTATGGTATAACATGTGCAAAACCACGAGACGCATATCACCGCTATATTCATGCATGCATATGTTTAAAACACTACGATCTCCTATTCAAATATATGAATCCACTTTCATATCAAATTATGATCTTTGTTAGTCTCTTACACCCACACAATCCTCTAACCTTTGTAGCTACCACTAACTTTCTCTCTTGCATGCACACGCCCTCCTTTCCCTCCCCATCCCTCAGCATTCTATCCATCGCGCACATTCATTTTTTTCTTTAGGTCGTTCTCCCACAGTCTCCACAACTCCTTTCCGACATACACTGATCGATAAACCTCTCCAGCAATGTCTGCCTACAACATACACACGCACCTTCAATCTCCTCCTTTATGTGTCCTTGCGTTGTGTCTCTCATATGGTCCCACACACGTGTAAACTCTCACCCCTCTTTTCATCGATCTCACAACCGCACACTCCTCCCCCTATCTAGCTACTAGCACGGCCTCTCGCACCACCTCCTAGTTCCATTCTCTTTGTCTATCCGTCTCGCCGGGCCTTATTTGCCTCTAACAAATGGATGTACACTGACCGCTCTCCCGTTATACATATAGCTAGCTACGTCCTTATAACTCGTTTTTCCCCACGCGTCGATCGATCTACCTCATTAGTTATGTCTCTCCCTTCCTCCGACAAACAACAATTGATCTACCGATCTAGTTAGGTTTGCTTACCAAACACATGGTTCCCCTTCATCATCCATGGATGTGTCCCGACAGATCTATCACGCACAGGCACACACAGAAACACATCCCCACTCTTATTGATAATATTGCAGTTCCACCCTTAGTTTGTCTAGTAGGCCTCTCCCACCATCTTCGAGAAGCAACTCCATCACCCATCCAGCACTCTACCCCTCTCCCTCCCTCTCTCTCTCCTCTCTCTCTCTCT